>NW_026278081.1:0-898 GCF_023373465.1 Oncorhynchus keta | reverse complement strand
ATTGTCTATCTGAATAGATCTCTCCATGTGCCTCCCTCTCCTCTTTATTCATTGTCTATCTGAATAGATCTCTCCATGTGCCTCCCTCTCCTCTTTATTCATTGTCTATCTGAATAGATCTCTCCATGTGCCTCCCTCTCCTCTTTATTCATTGTCTATCTGAATAGATCTCTCCATGTGTCTCCCTCTCCTCTTTATTCATTGTCTATCTGAATAGATCTCTCCATGTGCCTCCCTCTCCTCTTTATTCATTGTCTATCTGAATAGATCTCTCCATGTGCCTCCCTCTCCTCTTTATTCATTGTCTCTTTATTCATTGTCTATCTGAATAGATCTCTCCATGTGCTCCCTCTCCTCTTTATTCATTGTCTATCTGAATAGATCTCTCCATGTGAATAGATCCTCCCTCTCCTCTTTATTCATTGTCTATCTGAATAGATCTCTCCATGTGTCTATCTCTCTCCATCTCCCTCTCCTCTTTATTCATTGTCTATCTGAATAGATCTCTCCATGTGCCTCCCTCTCCTCTTTATTCATTGTCTATCTGAATAGATCTCTCCATGTGTCTCCTCTCCATGTGTCTCCTCTCTTATTCATTGTCTATCTGAATAGATCTCTCCATGTGTCTCCCTCTCCTCTTTATTCATTGTCTATCTGAATAGATCTCTCCATGTGCCTCCCTCTCCTCTTTATTCATTGTCTATCTGAATAGATCTCTCCATGTGTCTCCCTCTCCTCTTTATTCATTGTCTATCTGAATAGATCTCTCCATGTGCCTCCCTCTCCTCTTTATTCATTGTCTATCTGAATAGATCTCTCCATGTGCTCCCTCTCCTCTTTATTCATTGTCTATCTGAATAGATCTCTCCATGTGCCTCCCTCTCCTCTTTATTCATTG
>NW_026278080.1:0-11800 GCF_023373465.1 Oncorhynchus keta | reverse complement strand
CCATGTGTAACTCTGGTTTGTTGTTTACTCCATGTGTAACTCTGTTGTTGTTTATTCCATGTGTAACTCTGTGTTGATGTTTATTCCATGTGTAACTCTGTTGTTGTTTACTCCATGTGTAACTCTGTGTTGTTGTTTATTCCATGTGTAACTCTGTGTTGTTGTTTACTCCATGTGTAACTCTGTGTTGTTGTTTACCATGTGTAACTCTGTGTTGTTGTTTATGTGTAACTCTGTGTTGTTTATTCCATGTGTAACTCTGTGTTGTTGTTTATTCCATCCCATGTGTAACTCTGTGTTGTTGTTTATTCCATGTGTAACTCTGTGTTGTTGTTTACCCATGTGTGTACCTCCATCCCATGTAACTCTGTGTTGTTGTTTATCCCATGTGTAACTCTGTGTTGTTGTTTATTCCATGTGTAACTGTTGTATCCCATGTGTAACTCTGTTGTTGTTGTTTATCCCATGTAACTCTGTGTTGTTGTTTATTCCATGTGTAACTCTGTGTTGTTGTTTATTCCATGTGTAACTCTGTGTTGTTGTTTACTCCATGTGTAACTCTGTGTTGTTGTTTATTCCATTCCATGTGTAACTCTGTTGTTGTTGTTTATTCCATGTGTAACTCTGTGTTTTATTCATGTGTAACTCTGTGTTGTTGTTTACTCCATGTGTAACTCTGTGTTGTTGTTTATTCCATGTGTAACTCTGTTTTGTTTATCCATGTGTAACTCTGTGTTGTTTTGTTTATTCCATGTGTAACTCTGTGTTGTTGTTTATTGTGTTGTTGTTTACTCCATGTGTAACTCTGTGTTGTTGTTTACTCCATGTGTAATCCTGTACAAGTTGTTTATTCCATGTGTAACTCTGTTGTTGTTGTTTATTCCATGTGTAACTCTGTTGTTGTTGTTTACTCCATGTGTAACTCTGTGTTGATGTTTATTCCATGTGTAACTCTGTGTTGTTGTTTATTCCATGTGTAACTCTGTTTGTTGTTTATTCCATGTGTAACTCTGTGTTGTTGTTTACTCCATGTGTAACTCTGTGTTGTTGTTTATTCCATGTGTAACTCTGTTGTTGTTGCTATTCCATGTGTAACTCTGTGTTGTTGTTTATTCCATGTGTAACTCTGTTTTTGTTTACTCCATGTGTAACTCTGTTTGTTGTTTATCCCATGTTAACTATTCCATGTGTAACTCTGTGTGTTGTTTATTCCATGTAACTCTGTGTTTTTGTTTATTCCATGTGTAACTCTGTGTTGTTGTTTATTCCATGTGTAACTCTGTGTTGTTGTTTACTCCATGTGTAACTCTGTGTTGTTGTTTACTCCATGTGTAACTCTGTTGTTGTTTGTTTACTCCATGTAACTCTGTGTTGTTGTTTATTCCATGTGCAACTCTGTGTTGTTGTTTATTCCATGTGTAACTCTGTGTTGTTGTTTATTCCATGTGTAACTCTGTGTTGTTGTTTACTGTGTGTTGTTGTTTATTCCATGTGTAACTCTGTGTTGTTGTTTACTTTGTTGTTTACATGTGTAACTCTGTGTTGTTGTTGTTGTTTACTCCATGTGTAACTCTGTGTTGTTGTTTATTCCATGTGTAACTCTGTTGTTGTTGTTTATTCCATGTGTAACTCTGTGTTGTTGTTTACTCCATGTGTAACTCTGTGTTGTTGTTTATTCCATGTGTAACTCTGTGTTGTTGTTTATTCCATGTGTAACTCTGTGTTGTTGTTTACTCCATGTGTAACTCTGTGTTGTTGTTTATTCCATGTGTAACTCTGTGTTGTTGTTTACTCCATGTGTAACTCTGTGTTGTTGTTTATTCCATGTGTAACTCTGTGTTGTTGTTTATTCCATGTGTAACTCTGTTTAAGGCTTGTTTACCCATGTGTAACTCTGTGTTGTTGTGTTGTTGTTTACTCCATGTGTAACTCCTGTTGTTGTTGTTTCCATGTGTAACTCTGTGTTGTTGTTTATTCCATGTGTAACTCTGTGTTGTTGTTTATTCCATGTGTAACTCTGTGTTGTTGTTTATTCCATGTGTAACTCTGTGTTGTTGTTTACTCCATGTGTAACTCTGTGTTGTTGTTTATTCCATGTGTAACTCTGTGTTGTTGTTTATTCCATGTGTAACTCTGTGTTGTTGTTTACTCCATGTGTAACTCTGTGTTGTTGTTCCATGTGTAACTCTGTGTGTAACTCTGTGTTGTTGTTTACTCCATGTGTAACTCTGTGTTGTTGTTTATCCATGTGTAACTCTGTTGTTGTTTATTCCATGTGTAACTCTGTGTTGTTGTTTACTCCATGTGTAACTCTGTGTTGTTGTTTATTCCATGTGTAACTCTGTGTTGTTGTTTACTCCATGTGTAACTCTGTGTTGTTGTATTACCATGTGTAACTCTGTGTTGTTGTTTACTCCATGTGTAACTCTGTGTTGTTGTTTATTCCATGTGTAACTCTGTGTTGTTGTTTATTCCATGTGTAACTTGTGTTGTTGTTTACTCCATGTGTAACTCTGTGTTGATGTTTATTCCATGTTGTTGTTTATTCCATGTGTAACTCTGTGTTGTTGTTTATTCCATGTGTAACTCTGTTTACTTTTTACTCCATGTGTAACTCTGTGTTGTTGTTTACTCCATGTGTAACTCTGTGTTGTTGTTTATTCCATGTGTAACTCTGTGTTGTTGTTTACTCCATGTGTAACTCTGTGTTGTTGTTTATCCCATGTTTGTTGTTGTTTATTCCATGTGTAACTCTGTGTTGTTGTTTACTTGTGTAACTTCCATGTGTAACTCTGTGTTGTTGTTTATCCATGTGTAACTCTGTGTTGTTGTTTATTCCATGTGTAACTCTGTTGTTGTTGTTTATCCCATGTGTAACTCTGTTTGTTGTTTATTCCATGTGTAACTCTGTGTTGTTGTTTATTCCATGTGTAACTCTGTGTTGTTGTTTATTCCATGTGTAACTCTGCGTTGTTGTTTACTCCATGTGTAACTCTGTTTTGTTTATTCCATGTGTAACTCTGTGTTGTTGTTTATTCCATGTGTAACTCTGTGTTGTTGTTTATTCCATGTGTAACTCTGTGTTGATGTTTATTCCATGTGTAACTCCCTCAGGTTGTTGTTTACTCCATGTGTAACTCTGTGTTGTTGTTTATTCCATGTGTAA
Organism: Oncorhynchus keta; assembly: GCF_023373465.1. Lineage (NCBI taxonomy): Eukaryota > Metazoa > Chordata > Actinopteri > Salmoniformes > Salmonidae > Oncorhynchus > Oncorhynchus keta. Next base: position 8,634 of record NW_026278080.1, on the reverse strand, counting down.
CTCTGTGTTGTTGTTTACTCCATGTAACTCTGTGTTGTTTTTATTCCATGTGTAACTCTGTGTTGTTGTTTATTCCATGTGTAACTCTGTGTTGTTGTTTACTCCATGTGTAACTCTGTTGTTGTTGTTTACTCCATGTGTAACTCTGTGTTGTTGTTTATTCCATGTGTAACTCTGTGTTGTTGTTTATTCCATGTGTAACTCTGTTTGTTGTTTACTCCATGTGTAACTCTGTTTGTTGTTTATTCCATGTGTAACTCTGTTGTTGTTGTTTATTCCTGTGTTGTTGTTTATTCCATGTGTAACTCTGTGTTGTTGTTTACTCCATGTGTAACTCTGTGTTGTTGTTTACTCCATGTGTAACTCTGTGTTGTTGTTTATTCCATGTGTAACTCTGTTGTTGTTTATTCCATGTGTAACTCTGTAACTTCCATGTGTAACCTGTTGTTGTTTATTCCATGTGTAACCTGTGTTGTTGTTTACTCCATGTGTAACTCTGTGTTGTTGTTTATCCCATGTGTAACTCTGTGTTGTTGTTTACTGTAACTCTGTGTTGTTGTTTACTGTGTAACTCTGTGTTGTTGTTTACTCCATGTGTAACTCTGTGTTGTTGTTTACTCCATGTGTAACTCTGTGTTGTTGTTTATTCCATGTGTAACTCTGTGTTGTTGTTTTTACCATGTGTAACTCTGTGTTGTTGTTTATTCCATGTGTAACTCTGTGTTGTTGTTTATTCCATGTGTAACTCTGTGTTGTTGTTTATTCCTGTGTTGTTGTTTATGTAACTCTGTGTTGTTGTTTATTCCATGTGTAACTCTGTGTTGTTGTTTATTCCATGTGTAACTCTGTTGTTGTTGTTTATTCCATGTGTAACTCTGTGTTGTTGTTTATTCCATGTGTAACTCTGTGTTGTTGTTTATTCCATGTGTAACTCTGTGTTGTTGTTTATTCCATGTAACTCTGTGTTTTTATTCCATGTTTTGTTTATTCCATGTGTAACTCTGTTGTTGTTTACTCCATGTGTAACTCTGTTGTTGTTGTTTACTCCATGTGTAACTCTGTGTTGTTGTTGTTTATTCCATGTGTAACTCTGTGTTGTTGTTTATTCCATGTGTAACTCTGTGTTGTTGTTTATTCCATGTGTAACTCTGTGTTGTTGTTTACTCCATGTGTAACTCTGTTGTTGTTGTTGTTTATTCCATGTGTAACTCTGTGTTGTTGTTGTTTACTCCATGTGTAACTCTGTTGTTGTTTATTCCATGTGTAACTCTGTTGTTGTTGTTTATTCCATGTGTAACTCTGTTGTTGTTTATTCCATGTGTAACTATGTTGTTGTTGTTTACTCCATGTGTAACTCTGTGTTGTTGTTTATTCCATGTGTAACTCTGTTGTTGTTGTTTATTCCATGTGTAACTCTGTTGTTGTTGTTTATTCCATGTGTAACTCTGTTGTTGTTTACTCCATGTGTAACTCTGTGTTGTTGTTTGTGTCACACTGCTTTGCTTTATCTTGGCCAGGTTGCAGTTTTAAATGAGAACTTGCTCTCAACTGGCCTACCTGGTTAAATAAAGGTGGAATGAACTGACGGTTGGTCTCGACACTATCCACAGGTGTGACCTACTAATTATGACATAATTGTTCCATCATTGTAATGCCTTGCTTACTGGGTGTGTCAGGTCTATCTGTAATATCTACTGTATTTGTCTGTGTGTGTTTTGGCAAACCATGGATTGCCCTGTGCAGAACTGTGAATCCATTTTATGGATGTCATTTAACTGGCCACAGACTGTAGCCAGCCAGTAATTTAGACATGCATTTCATTTCTCTTAAAACTATATTCTGTCATTGCCACAAAAGGAAAACGGCCCAGCAGTGATTAAAGTGTTTGTGATGTCCCCGGAGGAGGACATACTGTCATCAAAGCGTTAACCCTGCTGACACACACCTCTGACACACAGACACGTGCACTATGGACAAACACACACACGCATGTATTATGGACACACACACACACGTACTATGGACACACACACACATGTACTATGGACACACACACTGATGCTCCTGAAGCTTTCTCCAAGAGGAGGAGAGTCATGTTATCATGCAGGCCAAATTCTTGGCAGAAAGTTCCATTGTAAAGGGCCAAATTCTGCTTGGTTAAATAAATAGGCGCCATCCCACTGTAGCTGAGGAGGGGAGAGGGGTCTTTTCATAACTCACTCCTCGCTGTCCTTCCTTCCTTCCTTCCTTCCTTTCTTCCTTTCTTCCTTTCTTCCTTTCTTTCCCTTCTTCCTTTCTTCCTTCCTTCCTAGTGGCCTGGTTATGTAATGTAAGGCTTTGTGACCTGACCAGGGAAACTCTGGGTTCTAAATGAGAGGGGTTCACCCCAATACCTTCTGGTAGAGATGGCACGGCCTGGATATAGACGAGGGTTGTCTATTTGGGAGTGTATCCCCCTTATTGGTTTGTACTTTGAGTGAATGTCTTGTCTCAAGGAGGAGGGAAAAGAAGTGGGAGTGGATAAGGAGGAAAAGGAGAGGTTAAGAACAGTAGATATGAGTGAAAGGAAGAGGTTAAGAACAGTAGATATGAGTGAAAGGAAGAGGTTAAGAACAAAAGATAAGGAGTGAAAGGGAGAGGTTAAGAACAGTGGATAAGGAGTGAAAGGAAGAGGTTAAGAACAGTGGATAAGGAGTGAAAGGAAGAGGTTAAGAACAGTGGATAAGGAGTGAAAGGAAGAGGTTAAGAACAGTAGATAAGGAGTGAAAGGGAGAGGTTAAGAACAGTAGATAAGGAGTGAAAGGAAGAGGTTAAGAACAGTAGATAAGGAGTGAAAGGAAGAGGTTAAGAACAGTGGATAAGGAGTGAAAGGAAGAGGTTAAGAACAGTAGATAAGGAGTGAAAGGAAGAGGTTAAGAACAGTAGATAAGGAGTGAAAGGGAGAGGTTAAGAACACTAGATAAGGAGTGAAAGGAAGAGGTTAAGAACAGTAGATAAGGAAGAGGTTAAGAACAGTAGATAAGGAGTGAAAGGAAGAGGTTAAGAACAGTGGATAAGGAGTGAAAGGAAGAGGTTAAGAACAGTGGATAAGGAGTGAAAGGAAGAGGTTAAGAACAGTAGATAAGGAGTGAAAGGAAGAGGTTAAGAACAGTGGATAAGGAGTGAAAGGAAGAGGTTAAGAACAGTAGATAAGGAGTGAAAGGAAGAGGTTAAGAACAGTGGATAAGGAGTGAAAGGAAGAGGTTAAGAACAGTAGATAAGGAGTGAAAGGGAGAGGTTAAGAACAGTGGATAAGGAGTGAAAGGAAGAGGTTAAGAACAGTAGATAAGGAGTGAAAGGAAGAGGTTAAGAACAGCAGATGTAAGGAGGAAAGGAAGAGGTTAAGAACAGTGGATAAGGAGTGAAAGGAAGAGGGTTAAGAACAGTAGATAAGGAGGAAAGGAGAGGTTAAGAACAGTGGATAAGGAGGAAAGGAGAGGTTAAGAACAGTAGATAAGGAGTGACTGACCCAGGTTACAACAGTAGGATAAGGAGTGAAAGGAAGAGGTTAAGAAATAGTAGATAAGGAGTGAAAGGAAGAGGTTAAGAACAGGATAAGGAGGAAAGGAAGAGGTTAAGAAACAGTGGATAAGGAGGAAAGGAAGAGGTTAAGAACAGTAGATAAGGAGTGAAAGGGAGAGGGTTAAGAACAGTAGATATGAGTGAAAGGAAGAGGTTAAGAAACAGTAGATAAGGAGTGAAAGGAAGAGGTTAAGAACAGTGGATAAGGAGGAAAGGAAGAGGTTAAGAACAGAAGAAGGAGTGAAAGGGAGAGGTTAAGAACAGTGGATAAGGAGGAGAAAAGGAAGAGGTTAAGAACAGTAGATAAGGAGTGAAAGGAAGAGGTTAAGAACAGTAGATAAAAGTGAAAGGAGAGGTTAAGAACAATAGATAAGGAGGAAAGGAAGAGGTTAAGAACAGTGGATAAGGAGTGAAAGGAAGAGGTTAAGAACAGTGGATAAGGAGTGAAAGGAAGAGGTTAAGAACAGTGGATAAAGTAAAAGAAAAGTTAGAAACAATGAATAAGTAGAAAGGAAGAAAGTTAAAACAATGAAATAGAGTAAGAAAAGGTCAAGGCTCAATAAATAAAGAAGTAAAAGAAAAAATTAAAACAATGAATAAGGAGTGAAAGGAAGAGGTTAAGAACAGTAGATAAGGAGTGAAAGGAAGAGGTTAAGAACAGTAGATAAGGAGTGAAAGGAGAGGTTAAGAACAGTGGATAAGGAGTGAAAGGAAGAGGTTAAGAACAGTGGATAAGGAGTGAAAGGAAGAGGTTAAGAACAGTAGATAAGGAGTGAAAGGGAGAGGTTAAGAACAGTAGATAAGGAGTGAAAGGAAGAGGTTAAGAACAGTGGATAAGGAGTGAAAGGAAGAGGTTAAGAACAGTGGATAAGGAGTGAAAGGAAGAGGTTAAGAACAGTAGATAAGGAGTGAAAGGGAGAGGTTAAGAACAGTAGATAAGGAGTGAAAGGAAGAGGTTAAGAACAGTGGATAAGGAGTGAAAGGAAGAGGTTAAGAACAGTGGATAAGGAGTGAAAGGAAGAGGTTAAGAACAGTAGATAAGGAGTGAAAGGAAGAGGTTAAGAACAGTAGATAAGGAGTGAAAGGGAGAGGTTAAGAACAGTGGAAAATAAAGTGAAAGGAAGAGGTTAGAACAGTGGATAAGGAGTGAAAGGGAGAAGGTTAAGAAACAATAGATATAGGAGTGAAGGAGAGGTTAAACAATGATAAAGTAGGAAAGGAAGAGGTTAGAACAGTAGATAAGTAAGAAAAAGGTCAAAACAATGAAATAAAGTAAAAGAAGGTCAAAACAATGGATAATAAAGTAAGACGGTTAGAACAATGGAAAATAAAGTAAGAAGAAGGATTAGAAACAATGAATAAATGAAAAAAAAAGGTCGGCTAGAACAATGGAAATAAAGTAAGAAAAGTCGACAGTGGATAAAGTGAAAGGAAGGGTTAAGAACAGTAGATAGTGAAAGGAAAGGTTAAGAACAGTAGATAAGGAGTGAAAGGAGGTTAAGAACACTGGAAAATGAAAGGAAGAGGTCCCGAACAATGGAAATAAAGTGAAAGAAAGGGTTAAGAACAGTAGATAAGGAGTGAAAGGAAGAGGTTAAGAACAGTAGATAAGGAGTGAAAGGAAGAGGTTAAGAACAGTAGATAAGGAGTGAAAGGAAGAGGTTAAGAACAGTGGATAAGGAGTGAAAGGAAGAGGTTAAGAACAGTGGATAAGGAGTGAAAGGAAGAGGTTAAGAACAGTAGATAAGGAGTGAAAGGAAGAGGTTAAGAACAGTGGATAAGGAGTGAAAGGGAGAGGTTAAGAACAGTGGATAAGGAGTGAAAGGAAGAGGTTAAGAACAGTAGATAAGGAGTGAAAGGGAGAGGTTAAGAACAGTGGATAAGGAGTGAAAGGAAGAGGTTAAGAACAGTAGATAAGGAGTGAAAGGAGGAGGTTAAGAACAGTAGATAAGGAGTGAAAGGAAGAGGTTAAGAACAGATAAGGAGTGAAAGGAAGAGGTTAAGAACCGTAGATAAGGAGTGAAAGGAAGAGGTTAAGAACAGTAGATAAGGAGTGAAAGGAAGAGGTTAAGAACAGTAGATAAGGAGTGAAAGGGAGAGGTTAAGAACAGTGGATAAGGAGTGAAAGGAAGAGGTTAAGAACAGTAGATAAGGAGTGAAAGGAAGAGGTTAAGAACAGTAGATAAGGAGTGAAAGGGAGAGGTTAAGAACAGTGGATAAGGAGTGAAAGGAAGAGGTTAAGAACAGTAGATAAGGAGTGAAAGGGAGAGGTTAAGAACAGTAGATAAGGAGTGAAAGGAAGAGGTTAAGAACAGTAGATAAGGAGTGAAAGGAAGAGGTTAAGAACAGTAGATAAGGAGTGAAAGGGAGAGGTTAAGAACAGTGGATAAGGAGTGAAAGGAAGAGGTTAAGAACAGTAGATAAGGAGTGAAAGGAAGAGGTTAAGAACAGATAAGGAGTGAAAGGAAGAGGTTAAAAACCGTAGATAAGGAGTGAAAGGAAGAGGTTAAGAACAGTAGATAAGGAGTGAAAGGAAGAGGTTAAGAACAGTAGATAAGGAGTGAAAGGGAGAGGTTAAGAACAGTGGATAAGGAGTGAAAGGAAGAGGTTAAGAACAGTAGATAAGGAGTGAAAGGAAGAGGTTAAGAACAGTAGATAAGGAGTGAAAGGGAGAGGTTAAGAACAGTGGATAAGGAGTGAAAGGAAGAGGTTAAGAACAGTAGATAAGGAGTGAAAGGGAGAGGTTAAGAACAGTAGATAAGGAGTGAAAGGGAGAGGTTAAGAACAGTGGATAAGGAGTGAAAGGAAGAGGTTAAGAACAGTAGATAAGGAGTGAAAGGAGGAGGTTAAGAACAGTAGATAAGGAGTGAAAGGGAGAGGTTAAGAACAGTGGATAAGGAGTGAAAGGAAGAGGTTAAGAACAGTGGATAAGGAGTGAAAGGAAGAGGTTAAGAACAGTAGATAAGGAGTGAAAGGAGGAGGTTAAGAACAGTAGATAAGGAGTGAAAGGGAGAGGTTAAGAACAGTGGATAAGGAGTGAAAGGAAGAGGTTAAGAACACTAGATAAGGAGTGAAAGGAAGAGGTTAAGAACAGTGGATAAGGAGTGAAAGGGAGAGGTTAAGAACAGTGGATAAGGAGTGAAAGGAAGAGGTTAAGAACAGTAGATAAGGAGTGAAAGGGAGAGGTTAAGAACAGTGGATAAGGAGTGAAAGGGAGAGGTTAAGAACAGTAGATAATGAGTGAAAGGGAGAGGTTAAGAACAGTGGATAAGGAGTGAAAGGAAGAGGTTAAGAACAGTAGATAAGGAGTGAAAGGGAGAGGTTAAGAACAGTGGATAAGGAGTGAAAGGGAGAGGTTAAGAACAGTAGATAATGAGTGAAAGGGAGAGGTTAAGAACAGTAGATAAGGAGTGAAAGGAAGAGGTTAAGAACAGTGGATAAGGAGTGAAAGGAATAGGTTAAGAACAGTGGATAAGGAGTGAAAGGAAGAGGTTAAGAACAGTGGATAAGGAGTGAAAGGAAGAGGTTAAGAACAGTGGATAGGGAGGAGGAAAGGAAGGAGTGAAAGGAATGTCACCCAGCATGCCTCTACAGACAGACAGACAAACAGGCAGACCTACAGGCAGACAGACAGAAAAGAGGAGACACCACAATCAAGCTCTTAAATGTCCCAGCTGATAGTGACTGTAACTGTGGTTACTCCAAAAGCAACAGGAAGCTTACTGCAGCCTCTCACCTCTGAGGATTTGGGACAAGAGGAGGAAACCAACCTAAACTACACACATTACACTGTATTCACTGGGAACACACACACACACACTGTACAAAGTTATACATGATCTATGGTAATAGTTAATGGGTCAGGTATATTCTTTGTAAGTTGTGGATCTTACTTTGACTCTCCTACACACCTTGGAAACGTTTAATGCCCTGACTTAAAAACATTTTGGCCTGTGTGTGTTGGTAGGATACAGCGGTGTGGCTGGGCTGTTATGAAGCCGTCCGTCTGTCCTGCCGTACATACAGGAAATGGAGCAGTTGGGAACACATCCAGGCGGCCCGTGCCACTGCGGTCCCCATTCCAATGTCAGCCAAGAATATCCCTGCCAAGGAAATTCCCACTTCAATCCCAAGTCTCAATTCGACTTGGGCCCAGTTCTCTGGACGCAGGGCTCAGGAACATTGTAATTGAAGGAGAGACTGCGACACGAGCTAGAGGGGGAACTATTTCAGACCTGGAACGCTATATCCTAGTCCTAGTGATCAGAGGGGGAACTATTCCTGAGACACAAACCATATGGGGAACTATTTCTGAGACACGAGCCATATGGGAAACTATTCCTGAGACTCTGAGACACGAGCCAGAGGGGGAACTATTCCTGAGACACGAGCCAGATGGGAAACTATTCCTGAGACTGAGACACGAGCCAGATGGGGAACTATTCCTGAGACACGAGCCAGATGGGAAACTATTCCTGAGACTGAGACACGAGCCAGATGGGGAAATATTCCTGAGACACGAGCCAGATGGGGAACTATTTCTGAGACACGAGCCAGGTGGGGAACTATTCCTGAGACACGAGCCAGATGGGGAACTATTTCTGAGACACGAGCCAGATGGCGAACCATTCCAGAGACTCTGAGACACGAGCCAGATGGGGACCTATTCCCGAGACACGAGCCAGATGGTGAACTATTCCAGAGTCTCTGAGACACGAGCCAGATGGGGAACTATTCCTGAGACACGAGCCAGATGGTAAACTATTCCAGAGTCTCTGAGACACGAGCCAGATGGGGAACCATTCCTGAGACACGAGCCAGATGGGGGACTATTCCTGAGACACGAGCCAGAAGGGGAACTATTCCTGAGACTCTGAGACACGAGCCAGATGGGGACCCATTCCAGAGACTGTGAGACACGAGCCAGATGGAGAACTATTCCAGAGACTGTGAGACACGAGCCAGATGGGGAACCATTCCAGAGACTGTGAGACACGAGCCAGATGGGGAACTATTCCAGAGACTGTGAGACCACGAGCCAGATGGGAAACCATTCCAGAGACTGTGAGACAC
>NW_026278079.1:0-229361 GCF_023373465.1 Oncorhynchus keta | reverse complement strand
CCATGGTTTAATATCACTATTATACAGTACCATGGTTTAATACCACTATTATACAGCCCCATGGTTTAACATCACTATGATACAGTCCCCCATGCCCTGTGTAGTGAGTTAGTATGAAGAGTAGAAGGGTTCTAGGGTCAGTCTAGAATACTGACCTCTGTAGCGATGCCCTGTGTGGAGCCATGGTCCAGCAGGTATCTGACCACCTTCTGATGATTCTCCTGAGCAGCCATGTACAGAGGAGTGAAGCCATTCTACAGCAGACACAAGACATACTGATTAGTCAGTAATACAGACAACACAGTCATTACAACAGTACATTATTATAGTAATACAGACAACACAGCCATTACAACAGTACATTATAGTAATACAGACAAACACAGCCATTATCACAGTACATTATTATAGTAATACAGACAACACAGCCATTATCACAGTACATTATTATAGTAATACAGACAACACAGCCATTACAACAGTACATTATTATAGTAATACAGACAACACAGCTTAATATCACAGTAATATTATTATAGTAATACAGACAACACAGCCATTACAACAGTACATTATTATAGTAATACAGACAACACAGCCATGTACAGAGGAGTGAAGCCATTCTACAGCAGACACAAGACATACTGATTAGTCAGTAATACAGACAACACAGCCATTACAACAGTACATTATTATAGTAATACAGACAACACAGCCATTATCACAGTACATTATTATAGTAATACAGACAACACAGCCATTACAACAGTACATTATTATAGTAATACAGACAACACAGCCATTACAACAGTACATTATTATAGTAATACAGACAACACAGCCATGTACAGAGGAGTGAAGCCATTCTACAGCAGACACAAGACATACTGATTAGTCAGTAATACAGACAACACAGCCATTATCACAGTACAGTATTATAGTAAACACAGACAACACAGCCATTACAACAATACATTATTATAGTAATACAGACAACACAGCCATTACAACAATACATTATTATAGTAATACAGAAAACACAGCCATTACAACAGTACATTATTATAGTAACACAGAAAACACAGCCATTACAACAGTACATTATTATAGTAATACAGACAACACAGCCATTATCACAGTACATTATTATAGTAATACAGCCATTACAACATTACATTACTATAGTAATACAGACAACACAGCCATTACAACAGTACATTATTATAGTAATACAGACAACACAGCCATTACTACAATACATTATTATAGTAATACAGCCATTACAACAGTACATTTTTATAGTAATACAGACACAGCCATTATCACAGTACAGTTTCAGCCATTACAACAGTACATTACTATAGTAATACAGACAAATCACAGCCATTACAACAGTACATTATTATAGTAATACAGCCATTACAACAGTACATTACTATAGTAATACACAGACAACACAGCCATTATCACAGTACAGTATTATAGTAATACAGCCTCATTACTACAATACATTATTATAGTAATACAAACATTACAACAGCACATTTTTATAGTAATACAGACAACACAGCCATTATCACAGTACATTATTATAGTAATACAGCCATTATCACAGTACAGTATTATAGTAATACAGCCATTATCACACTACATTATTATAGTAATACAGACAACACAGCCATTATCATTATTATAGTAATACAGACAACACAGCCACATCACAGTACAGTATTATAGTAATATTAATAAATACAGCCATTATCACAGTACATTATTATAGTAATACAGACAACACAGCCATTACAACAGTACATTATTATAGTAATACAGACAACACAGCCATTACAACAGTACATTATTATAGTAATACAGACAACACAGCCATTACAACAGTATATATGCTATTTAGCAGACGCTTTATCCAAAGCGACTTACAGTCATGTGTGCATACATTCTACGATGGGTGGTCCCAGGAATCGAACCCACCACCCTGGCGTTACAAGCGCCATGCTCCCACCAACTGAGCTACAGAAGGACCAAGTACATCAGTACATCATTATAGTAATACAGACAACACAGCCATTATTATCTCCTCAACCCTCTTTCTTTCTCTCTCTCTCTCTCGGAGGACCTGAGCCCTAGGGCCATGCCTCTAGGACTACTCATGATGACTTGCTGTCCCCTAGTCCACCACGTGTTGTTGCTCCAGTTTCAACTGTCCTTGCCTGCGGCTATGGAACCCTGACCTGTATGCACTTACATGACTGTAAGTCTTTTGGATAAAAGCGTCTGCTAAATGGCATATATTATTATTATTAATGTGGAGGCTATATACAGGGGGTACCGGTACAGAGTCAATGTGGAGGCTATATACAGGGGGTACCGGTACAGAGTCAATGTGAAGGCTATATACAGGGGGTACCGATACAGAGTCAATGTGGAGGCTATATACAGGGGGTACCGGTACAGAGTCAATGTGAAGGCTATATACAGGGGGTACCGATACAGAGTCAATGTGGAGGCTATATACAGGGGGTACCGGTACAGAGTCAATGTGAAGGCTATATACAGGGGGTACCGATACAGAGTCAATGTGGAGGCTATATACAGGGGGCACCGGTACAGAGTCAATGTGGAGGCTATATACAGGGGTATATTATGGATCCCATTAGTTTCTGCCAAGGCAGCAGCTTCTCTTCCTGGGGTTTATTATGGATCCCCATTAGTTCCTGCCAAGGCAGCAGCTACTCTTCCTGGGGTTTATTATGGATCCCATTAGTTCCTGCCAAGGCAGCATCTACTCTTCTTGGGGTTTATTATGGATCTCCATTAGTTCCTGCCAAGGCAGCAGCTACTCTTCCTGGGGTTTATTATGGATCTCCATTAGTTCCTGCCAAGGCAGCAGCTACTCTTCCTGGGGTTTATTATGGATCCCCATTAGTTCCTGCCAAGGCAGCATCTACTCTTCTTGGGGTTTATTATGGATCTCCATTAGTTTCTGCCAAGGCAGCAGCTACTCTTCCTGGGGCCCGAACATATTATAGCTCAGTGTCAATACCTCTCACAAATACAAGTAGTGATGAAGTCTCTCCTCTCATTGAGTCATTAATGTTAGCTCTCCGTGTACTTATTTACTATCCTTTTTTTATACGTTGCGGTGATTGACAGAGTCGAAAGCCTTGGTTAGGTCAATGAAGCCGGCTGCACAGTACTTTCTTTTACTGAAGGTGGTTATGATAACGTTTAGGACCTTGTGGCGTGACTGAGGTGCACCCATTACCAGCTCGGAAACCAGATTGCATAGTGGAGAAGTAACAGTGGGATTCAAATGGTCGGTGATCTGTTAATTAACTTGGCTCGAAGATTTTAGAAAGGCAGGGTAGGATGGATATACAGTGGGGAGAGTAGATGCTCGATTGCAATTGTCAGAAACCGGCGCCGACAGAGATGACCGCCGCTTCGCTTCCTGGTAAACTATGCAGTTTTTTTGTTTTTTTACGTGTTCTTTTCTTACATTGGTACCCCAGGTCATCTTCTAGGTTTCATTACATACAGTCGAGAAGAACTAATGAATATAAGAGCAGCGTCAACTCACCATCAGTACGACCAAGAATATGACGGATCCTGTGTTCTGCCTTTCACCAAGGACAACGGAATGGATCCCAGCCGGCGACCCAAAACAACGACGTTCTAAAAGAGGCAGCAGAGCGTTCTTCTGGTCAGGCTCCGGAGACGGGCACATCGCGCGCCACTCCCTAGCATACTACTCGCCAATGTCAGTCTCTTGACAACAAGGTTGATGAAATCCGAGCAAGGTAGCATTCCAGGGACATCAGGGACTGTAACGTTCTTTGCTTCACGGAAATAATATATGCCATTTGGCAGACGCTTTTATCAAGCGACTTACAGTCATGTGTGCATACATTCTACGTATGGGTGGTCCCGGGAATCGAACCCACTACCCTGGGCGTTACAAGCGCCATGCTCTACCAACTGATGGCTACAGAAGGACCACGAGCATGGCTCACTCGGAGAGACGCTATCGAGTCGGTGCAGCCAGCTGGTTTCTCCACGCATCGCGCGCTGACAGAAACAAACATCTCTGGTAAGGAAGAGGGGTGGGCGTATGCTTTATGGTTAGCCGAGGACGTGGTGTGGCCAAAACAACATACAGGAACTCAAGTCCTTCTGTTCACCTGATTTAGAATTCCTCACAATCAAATGTCGACCGCATTATCTACCAAGGGAATTATCTTCGATTATAATCACAGCCGTATATATTCCCCCCCAAGCAGACACATCGATGGCTCTGAACGAACTTTATTTGACTCTTTGCAAACTGGAATCCATATATCCTGAGGTTGCATTCATTGTAGCTGGGGATTTTAACAAGGCTAATCTGAAAACAAGACTCCCTAAATTGTATCAGCATGTCGATTGCGCAACCAGGGCTGGTAAAACCTTGGATCATTGCTATTCTAACTTCCGCGATGCATATAAGGCCCTCCCCGCACTCCCTTCGGAAAAGCTGACCACAACTCCATTTTGTTGCTACCTGCCTACAGACAGAAGGTAAAACAAGAGGCTCCCACGCTGAGGTCTGTCCAACGCTGGTCCGACCAATCTGATTCCACGCTCCAAGACTGCTTCCATCACGTGGACTGGGATATGTTTCTTATTGCGTATTAAGTTTCTTGAGACGACACAACAGTGGTAGGCTTGATTACCAACAACGACAAGGCGGCCTACAGGGGAGGAGGTGAGGCCCTTGGAGTGTGGTGTCCAGGAAAATAACCTCACACTCAACGTAAACAAAACTAAGGAGATGATTGTGGACTTCAGGAAACAGCCCAGAGGAACACCCCCTATCACATCGATGAAACAGTAGTGGAGAGGGTAGTAGGATAAGTTCATAAATCACACATCACAGACAAACTGAATTAGTCCACCCACACAGACAGCATCGTGAAGAGCATGCGCCTCTTCAACCCCCTCAGGAGGCTGAAGAAATTCGGCTTGTCACCAAAAGCACTCACAGACTTCTACAGATGCACAATCGAGAGCATCCTGTCGGGCTGTATCACCGCCTGGTGCGGCATGCTCCGCCCTCAACGTAAGGCTCAGAGGTAGTGAGGTCTGCACAATGCATCACCGGGGCAAACTACCTGCCACTCCAGGACACGTACACCACCCGATGTCACAGGAAGGCCATAAAGATCATCCAAGGACAGCAACCACCGTGCCACTGCCTGTTCACCCCGCTATCATCCAGAAGGCGAGGTCAGTACAGGTGTCATCTGGGACCGAGAGACTGAAAAACAGCTTCTATCTCAAGGCCATCAGACTGTTAAACAGCCACCACTAACATTGAATGGCTGCTGCCAGCTTGCTGACTCAACTCCAGCCACTTTAATAATAGGAATTGATGGAAATGTAAAATATATCACTAGCCACTTTGCAATGCTACCTAATATAATGTTCCCTACATTATTCATCTCATATGTATACGTAGATACTGTACTCTATATCATCTACTGCATCCTTATGTAATACACGTATCACTAGCCACTTTAACTATGCCACTTTGTTTACATACTCATCTCATATGCATATACTGCACCTCAATACCATCTACTTTGTATCTTGCCTATGCCGCTCTGTACCATCACTCATTCATATATCTTTATGTACATATTCTTTATCCCCTTACACTTGTGTCTATAAGGTGTCAGGATTTGGCCAGGGTTGTTCCGGTTTTGGTCACTAGATGCCCCATTGTGCTTTTTGACCTTTTGTTTTCCCTGATCCCCATTATTATTTGCACCTGTGCCTCGTTTCCCCCTGATTGTATTTAAACCCTTAGTTTTCCTCAGTTCTTTGCTCTGTGTTTGTATGTTAGCACCCAGCCTAGTATTCTGTGAACTCTTGTTGATCCCGGTGGACTCTCTTGTGGAATTCTGTTTTTTGTTCTTGTTTATTTATTTTTGAGTATCTTTGAGGCTTTTTATGCTATACCTACCACCTTGTGGATTTACCTTTTGTCTTGGAGGATTACCTTTGTTCTTGTGGAATTCCTTTTGAGGTTGTGGAGTTACATGTTTTCCTGAGACTTCACTTTTACTTCATTAAATACACCGTCTCTCAAGTACTGCTGTGTCTGCCTCATCTTCTGGGTTCTGCCGACTATTCTCGCTCAGTTGGTTAAGTGACTGTTTCTCACTTTCTCACTGTTTCTCCTCCGGAGACCCGGGGTTCGTCAGGACCCTGTTACTTAACCCGGTCCCGGAGTGAGAAACAGTCACTTAACCAACTGAGCGGTTGGGTTAGGTTAGGGTGATGATGGAGGGCGACCGCATGAGGGCCGTGCGTAATTGGCCGACTCCGACCACGGGTAAAAGGAGGTGCAGCGGTTTTTGGTTTTACAACTACTTCACCGGAGGTTTATCCGGGGTTTTGGACAGATAGCGGCTCCCATTACCTCACTGCTGAAGGGGTCGGTGCGGTTGCAGTGGTCAGCAGAGGCGGAAGGAGCTTCAACAAGTTGAAGGCGCTGTTCACCGATGCGCCCGTTTGGGCGCATCCGGACCCCTCTCTAGCGTTCACAGTGGAGGTGGATGCGGCGAGGCTGGGGTGGGTGCCGTGCTATCACAGCTCGGGCACGCCACCAAAACTCCGCCCCTGCGCTTTTTCTCAAGGACGCTCAGCTCAGCGGAGCGTAACTATGATGTGGGGACCGGGAGTTGCTAGCGGTGGTTAGAGCTCTGAAGGTGTGGAGACACTGGCTTGAGGGGCTTAGCACCCCTTTCTCATCTGGACCGACCACCAGAATCTGGAGTATATTCGGGCAGCTAGGAGACTTAACCCGTCAGGCAAGGGGTGGGCCATATTCTTCACCCGGTTCCGGTTTGTTGTCGTATAGACCAGGCTCCCAGAACGCAAAGGCTGGCACTTTTCTCCGTCTTTTACGACACGGAGGATGGGTCCACCGAACCTATCCCATCCTTCCCGCCCTCTAAACTGGTAGCACCAGTAGTATGGGAGGTGGACTCGGACATCGAGCGGGCGTTGGGCGGAACCCGCGCCTCCTGAGTGTCTGGCGGGGGCGTAAGTAATGCCGTGCCGTTTGGTGTTCGACAACTGATTCGGTGGGCTCACGTCCTACCCTCCTCGGGTCACCCTGGGGTGACGAGGACAGTGGGGAGCCTTCGGGGAGAGTATTGTGGCCTACTTTGGCAAAGGACGTTAAGGGTTATGTCTCCTCCTGTTCGGTGTGCGCCCAGAGTAAGAGCTCAAGGCACCTTCCTAGGAAGCTACAACCCTCCCGTTCCACAACGGCCATGGTCACATCTATCCGTAGATTTCCTGACTGATCTTCTGCCGTCTCAGGGGAACACCACGGTTCTAGTGATTGTGGATCGGTTCTCTAGTCCTGCCGTCTCCTCCCGTTGCCCGGTAATCCCTAGCCCTACAGACTGCGGAGGCATTATTCACCTATGTCTTTCGGCACTACGGGGTGCCGGAGGACATCGTTTCCTGATCGGGGCCCCCAATTCACGTCCCGGGTCTGGAGGGCCTTCATGGAACGTTTGGGGTCTCTGTCAGCCTGACCTCCGGTTATCACCCGAGAGTAATGGGCAGGTGGAGAGAGTGAACCAGGAGGTGGGTAGGTTTCTGCGGTCGTATTGACAGAGATCGGCCAGGGAGTGGGCACGATACATTCCCCTGGGCGGAAAATGGCCCAGAACTCACTACGCCTACTCCTCTACTAACGTGTCCCCTTTTCAGTGTGTTGGGGTACCAGTCGGTCCTGGCACCATGGTATCCGAGCCAGACCGAGGCTCCTGCGGTGGAGGAATGGGTACAGCGCTCCAAGGAGACCTGGAGGGCTGTCCAGGAATCTCTACAACAAGCGAGTGGGCGGCAGAAGAGGAGTGCTGACCGCCACCGCAGTGAGGCCCCCGTGTTTATGCGGGGGACAGCGTCTGGCTCTCGACGAAACCGATTACAACTCCCTTCCACTATGTATTAACCTCTCGTTTCATGTGTCTCTCTCCGGACGGTGGCAGCTGGTCCCCTGCAGGACAGTGAGGTGCCGGACGTCCCTCCCTCCCCTCTGGACATCGAGGGTCCCCGGTGTATACGATCCGGGCCATTCTGGACTCAAGACGCCGGGGTGAGGGGCCTGCAGTACCTCGTGGACTGGGAGGGGTACGGTCCGGAGGAGAGTGCAGGGTACCGGTGGGGGACATCTGGATCCATCTATGTTGAGGATTTCCATCGCCTCCATCCGGATGGCTCCAGCACCTCGTCCTCGGGCGACCTCGAGGCCGGGTGCCGCGCGCTCACGGGAGCCGCACATCAGGGGAGAGTACTGTCACGAGTCCGGCCGAGGGTGGCTTCCTTTCCTGCCGGGTGGCACCGGCCGTCGTCACCGGCCTATTAGCTGCCTGCTGATTGTCTTTCCTCCCCTCCTTGTATGTTTATTGGTAGCACCTGTTTGTTGTGCGGGATTAATCATTGTAACCTTTCGCTCTGTAGTAGAGGAACGTGTTAGTTCCTTTTGTCGTGCATTTTCAGTTGTACATTTTCATTCCCAGTGTTTGGGGCCGTTATTATTGTGAGAACCCTGTGGTGCGTTGGTGCAATTAAGGAGCACAGCATTGCACTCTCTGTCTCCAGCGTTTTGACTCCACACCCACGACACCCGGAGCATTACAATGATCATGGAAGATGAGGATCAGCCCAGAACTACACGGCAGGACCTGGTCAATGACCTGAAGAGAGCCTGGACCACAGTCTCAAAGAAAACCATTAGTAACACACTACGCCGTCATAGATTAAAAACCTGCAGCGCACATAGGTCCCCCTGCTCAAGCCAGCGCATGTCCAGGCTCGTCTGAAGTTTGCCAATGACCATCTGGATGATCCAGAGGAGGAATGGGAGAAGGTCATGTGGTCTGATGAGACAAAAGTAGAGCCTTTTGGTCTAAACTCCACTCGCCGTGTTTGGAGGAAGAAGAAGGATGAGTACAACCCCAACAACACCATCCCAACCGTGAAGCATGGAGGTGGAAACATCATTCTTTGGGGATGCTTTTCTGCAAAGGGGACAGGACAACTGCACCGTATTGAGGGGAGGATGAATGGGGCCATGTATCGCGATATCTTGGCCAACAACCTCCTTCCCTCAGTAAAAGCATTGAAGATGGGTCATGGCTGGGTCTTTCAGCATGACAACGACCCCGAAACACACAGCCAGGGCAACTAAGGAGTGGCTCCGCAAGAAGCATCTCAAGGTCCTGGAGTGGCCTAGCCAGTCTCCAGACCTGAACCAATAGACAATCTTTGGCGGGAGCTGAATGTCCATATTGTCCAGCGACAGCCCCGAAACCTGAAGGATCTGGAGAAGATCTGTATGGAGGAGTGGGCCAAAATCCCTGCTGCAGTGTGTGCAAACATGGTCAAGAACTACAGGAAACTTATGATCTCTGTAATTGCAAACAAAGGTTTCTATACCAAATATTAAGTTCTTATTTTCTGATGTATCAAATACTTATGTCATGCAATAAAATCCAAATTAATACTTAAAAATCATGCAATATGATTTTCTTGATTTTTGTTTTAGATTCCATCTCTCACAGTTGAAGTGTACCTATGATAAAAAATTACAGACCTCTACATACTTTGTAAGTAGGAAAACCTGCAAAATCGGCAGTGTATCAAATACTTGTTCTCCCCACTGTAGTTCTATAACAGTTTGGGTCTAGAATGTCTCCCCTTGAAGAGGGGGATGACCGCGGCAGCTTTCCAATCTTTGGGAATCTCAGAAAATACGAAGGAGAGGTTGAATAGGCTGGTAATAGGGGTTGCAACAATTTCAAACTGCAGGTCTTTGTTAAGTATCGGAAGTCATTTCAATCGCTGTAGTGGCTGGCGTGAATAGGGGTTGAGTCATCCACATACATAGACACACTGGCTTTACTCAAACCAGTGACATGTCGTTAGTAAATATTTAATAAGTAAGGGGCCTAGACAGCTGCCCTGGGGAATTCCCTGGGGATTATGTTGGAATATGTTGGAGAGGCTTCCATTAAATAACACCCTCTGTGTTCTGTTAGACAGGTAACTCTTTATCCACAATTTAGCAGGGGGTGTAAAGCCATAACACATACGTTTTTCCTGCAGCAGACTAGATCGCGAAATAGTTAGTTAAATAGCTAACTAAATAGCTGTCCGGACTATCTGCATTGACCCCTTTTGCATGAACTCTTTTGACTCATCGCATACGCTGCTACTGCTTATTATCTGTCCTGCTGCCTAGTCACTTTACCACTACTCATATGTACATATCTACCTCAATTACCTCGTACCCTTGCAGATAGACTCAGTAATAATACCGGTGTATATAGCCAAGATATCGTTACTCATTGCGTATTTATTCCTCATGTTATAATTTTTCTATTATTTTCCTCTGCATTGTTGGGAAAGGCCCATAAGCATTTTACTGTTCGTCTACATCTGTTATTTACAGTATGCAGCTAAGACTGTGTGTGTGTCTAAAGGGAGAGGTTCTAGACTCACTTGAGACTGTGGGTGTGTCTAAAGGGAGAGGTCCTAGACTCACCTGAGACTGTGGGTGTGTCTAAAGGGGTGGTCTTAGACTCACCTGAGACTGTGTGTGTGTCTAAAGGAGAGGTTCTAGACTCACTTGAGACTGTGGGTGTGTCTAAAGGGAGAGGTCCTAGACTCACTTGAGACTGTGGGTGTATCTAAAGGGAGAGGTCCAAGACTCACATGAGACTGTGGGTGTCTAAAGGGGGTGGTCTTAGACTCACCTGAGACTGTGGGTGTGTCTAAAGGGAGAGGTCCAAGACTCACCTGAGACTGTGGGTGTGTCTAAAGGGAGAGGTCCTAGACTCACCTGAGACTGTGGGTGTGTCTAAAGGGGCGGTCCCGACTCACCTGAGACTGTGGGTGTGTCTAAAGGAGAGATCCGAGACTCACCTGAGACTGTGGGTGTGTCTAAAGGGGGGGGTCCTAGACTCACCTGAGACTGTGGGTGTGTCTAAAGGGGGCGGTCCTAGACTCACCTGAGATTGTGCGTTGATGTTAGCTCCGCTGGTCACCAGCTCCTTCACTACATCCACCTGACCAGCCAGAGACGCTATGTGGAGAGCTGTGTTCCCTTTCTGGAAAGACACAGGGAGGGATGAGAGTGGTGAGGTGAGGTGGTGTGAGGTGAGTGAGTGAGTGAGTGAGTGAGGTGGTGTGAGTGAGTGAGTGAGTGAGTGAGTGAGTGAGTGGTACTGCCGGCTCTCTGCTCTGATAGACTGAGACAGCATGGTACTGCCGACTCTCTGCTCTGATAGGCCCAGGAACATGTCACAGCTCTATCAGCTCTCTGATAGGCCCATTAATATGATGTCACAGCTCTCTCTAAGCTCTCTGATAGGCCCATTAATATGATGTCACAGCTCTCTCTTTAGCTCTCTGATAGGCCCATTAACCTCTTGAAACTAGGGGCACTATTTTTATTTTTGGAAAATAATGTTCCCAAAGTAAACCGCCTATTTCTCAGGACCAGATGCTAGAATATGCATATAATTGACAGCTTAGGATAGAAAACACTCTAAAGTTTCCAAAACTGTAAAAAATATTGTCTGTGAGTATAACAGAACTGATATTGCAGACGAAATCCTGAGAAAAAAATCCAATCAGGAAGTGACTCTTATTTTGAAACCCCTGTCTTTCTATGCATCCCTATTGCCCATTGAAAGGGATATCAACCAGATTCCCTTTTCTGTGGCTTCCCTAAGGTGTCTACAGCCTTTAGACGTAGTTTCAGCCCTTTATTTTGAAGAATGAGCGTAAACGACTACATTGCGTCAGTGGCCAGCTGAGGGCTCTCAGAGTGATTCTTGCGTAAGTGACAGAGGTAGTCATTTTTCCTCTCGCTCCTAGTGAAAAGCCAATTGTCCTGGTTGATATATTATCGAATAGATATTTGAAAAACACCTTGGAGATTGATTATAAAAAACGTTTGCCATGTTTCTGTCGATATTATGGATATCACAGCGTTTTCGTGACCGCTATTTCCGGTGGATTTCTCAACATACCCTGACCAACAAAGGAGGTATTTTGGGTATAAAAATAATCTTTATGGAACAAAAGGAACATTTGCTGTCTAACTGGGAGTCTCGTCAGTGAAAACATCCGAAGATCATCAAAGGTAAACGGTTAATTTGATTGCTTTTCTGATTTTCGCGACCCGAGCTTTCTGCTGCTAGCTGGACATAATGCTATGCTAGGCTATATTTCACTTGTGATTTCATGAATATGAATATTTTCTAGTAATATTTTTTTTTACCTATGCACTATGCTAATTAGTGTAGTTGATGACAATTCTCCGGATCCGGGATGGGTAGTTCCAATAAATATGATGTCACAGCTCTCTGATAGGCCCATTCATATGATGTCACAGCTTTAACTCAGCTCTCTGATAGGCCAATTAACCGTGTTGTCAACAACATAGACACATTCTACATCCCAAATGGCATCCTATTCTCTATGTAGCGCAATCCCTATAACTCATCCCTATAGGTGACCTGTCAGACTCCTCCCTCCATCCTCCCTATAGGCTACCAGTCACGCTCCTCCCTATAACTCCTCCCTATAGGTGACCTGTCAGACTTCTCCCTCCATCCTCCCCCCAGTATAGGCTACCAGTCAGGCTCCTCCTATCTTATTATCTATCTTCTCAGAGGAGGACAGGGGCGGGGCTAACCTTAGTTGCAGCGTCCACATTGGCTCCCAGCTTGATGAGTTGTGTGACCACCTCGGCATGGCCCTCTTTAGAGGCCAGATGGAGGGCGTTGAGGCCATTCTACAGCAGGACAGAGAATACAGGGAGATAGAGGTGAACACAGACACATCAGGAGCTATGGATTCTCAATATCAAAACTAACATTTACCAATAACTCATGTAGCTTAGGGGCTGGGTTTCACTGAGGTGATTTCCAAAGAAAGCTGAGGGAGTTGTCTATCTGACCTGGTTGGGTTAAGGTTAGTGGTCAGAGCTTAGGGTTAGGGGTCAGAGCTTAGGGTTAGGGGTCAGAGCTTAGTGGTTAGAGCGTTTGGCCAGTAACAAAAAGGTTGCTGGATCAAATCCTCAAGCTGATAAGGTTCAAATCTGTCGTTCAGCCCTGAACAAGGCAGTTAACCCACTGTTCCCCGTAGGCAGTCATTGTAAATAAGAATTCGTTTTTAACTAACTTGCCTAGTTAAATAAAGGTAACATTTAAAACATTTTTTAAAGGGGTCAGAGCTTAGGGTCATGGATAGGGACTGTCTGGGTTAAAGATGTTGATTTCGACCCCAGTCTAAATGGTTAGGGGTCAGGGGTCATGGTTAGGGACTAACCTGGTTACAGATGTTGATTTCGACCCCAGTCTAAATAGTTAGGTTATAGGGGTCAGGGGTCATGGTTAGAGACTAACCTGGTTACAGATGTTGATTTCGACCCCAGTCTAAATAGTTAGGTTATAGGGTCAGGGGTCATGGTTAGAGACTAACCTGGTTACAGATGTTGATTTCGACCCCAGTCTAGATAGTTAGGTTATAGGGGTCAGGGGTCATGGTTAGGGACTAACCTGGTTACAGATGTTGATTTCGACCCCAGTCTAGATAGTTAGGTTATATGGGTCAGGGATCATGGTTAGGGACTAACCTGGTTACAGATGTTGATTTCGACCCCAGTCTAGATAGTTAGGTTATAGGGGTCAGGGGTCATGGTTAGGGACTAACCTGGTTACAGATGTTGATTTCGACCCCAGTCTAGATAGTTAGGTTATAGGGGTCATGGTTAGGGACTAACCTGGTTACAGATGTTGATTTAGGTTATAGGGGTCAGGGGTCATGGTTAGGGACTAACCTGGTTACAGATGTTGATTTCGACCCCAGTCTAGATAGTTAGGTTATAGGGGTCAGGGTCATGGTTAGGGACTAACCTGGTTACAGATGTTGATTTCGACCCCAGTCTTCAGGTAATCCAAAGCCTTCTCTAGGTTCCCTGCCCGGGCTGCTCTCAAGTAACTGGCATTACTGTCAATCTGTAACACAGAGATCACCTAGGTTATGATCTACACTGACTGGACAAAACATTAGTACCCATGTATACTGCAGTCAAACACACACACACACACACACACACACACACACACACACACACACACACACACACACACACACACACACACACACACACACACACACACACACACACACACACACACACACACACACACCATGTATAACAGACAGTAGTCCTTGCATGACAAACAATGGTCCTTGCTGGTCAACAGACAGTAGTCCCTGATTAACAGACAGTAGTCCCTGATTAACAGACAGTAGTCCCTGATTAACAGACAGTAGTCCCTGATTAACAGACAGTAGTCTCTGCTGATTAACAGACAGTAGTCCCTGCTGATTAACAGACAGTAGTCCCTGATTAACAGACAGTAGTCCCTGATTAACAGACAGTAGTCCCTGCTGATTAACAGACAGTAGTCCCTGCTGATTAACAGACAGTAGTCCCTGATTAACAGACAGTAGTCCCTGATTAACAGACAGTAGTCCCTGCTGATTAACAGGCAGTAGTCCCTGATTAACAGACAGTAGTCCCTGATTAACAGACAGTAGTCCCTGATTAACAGACAGTAGTCCCTGATTAACAGACAGTAGTCCCTGATTAACAGACAGTAGTCCCTGATTAACAGGCAGTAGTCCCTGATTAACAGACAGTAGTCCCTGCTGAGTAGTCCTGCTGATTAACAGACAGTAGTCCCTGCAGATTAACAGACAGTAGTCCCTGATTAACAGACAGTAGTCCCTGATTAACAGACAGTAGTCCTGATTAACAGACAGTAGTCCCTGATTAACAGAGGTCAGATTAACAGTCCCTGCTGATTAACAGACAGTAGTCCCTGATTAACAGACAGTAGTCTCTGCTGATTAACAGACAGTAGTCCCTGCTGATTAACAGACAGTAGTCCCTGCTGATTAACAGGCAGTAGTCCCTGATTAACAGACAGTAGTCCCTGCTGATTAACAGACAGTAGTCCCTGATTAACAGACAGTAGTCCCTGATTAACAGACAGTAGTCCCTGCTGATTAACAGACAGTAGTCCCTGATTAACAGACAGTAGTCCTGCTGATTAACAGACAGTAGTCCCTGCTGATTAACAGACAGTAGTCTCTGCTGATTAACAGACAGTAGTCCCTGCTGATTAACAGACAGTAGTCCCTGATTAACAGACAGTAGTCCTGCTGATTAACAGACAGTAGTCCCTGCTGATTAACAGGCAGTAGTCCCTGCTGATTAACAGACAGTAGTCCCTGCTGATTAACAGACAGTAGTCCCTGCTGATTAACAGACAGTAGTCCCTGCTGATTAACAGACAGTAGTCCCTGCTGATTAACAGACAGTAGTCCCTGCTGATTAACAGGCAGTAGTCTCTGATTAACAGGCAGTAGTTCCTGGTCAACCGACAGTAGTCCCTGATTAACAGACAGTAGTCCCTGCTGATTAACAGATAGTAGTCCCTGATTAACAGACAGTAGTCTCTGCTGATTAACAGACAGTAGTCCCTGATTAACAGACAGTAGTCCCTGATTAACAGGCAGTAGTCCCTGATTAACAGACAGTAGTCCCTGATTAACAGACAGTAGTCCCTGATTAACAGACAGTAGTCCCTGATTAACAGACAGTAGTCCCTGCTGATTAACAGACAGTAGTCCCTGATTAACAGACAGTAGTCCCTGATTAACAGACAGTAGTCCCTGATTAACAGACAGTAGTCCCTGCTGATTAACAGACAGTAGTCCCTGCTGATTAACAGACAGTAGTCCCTGCTGATTAACAGACAGTAGTCCCTGCTGATTAACAGACAGTAGTCCCTGATTAACAGACAGTAGTCCCTGATTAACAGACAGTAGTCCCTGATTAACAGACAGTAGTCCTGATTAACAGACAGTAGTCCCTGCTGATTAACAGACAGTAGTCCCTGCTGATTAACAGACAGTAGTCCCTGCTGATTAACAGACAGTAGTCCCTGCTGATTAACAGACAGTAGTCACTGATTAACAGGCAGTAGTCCCTGATTAACAGACAGTAGTCCCTGATTAACAGACAGTAGTCCCTGCTGATTAACAGACAGTAGTCCCTGATTAACAGACAGTAGTCCCTGATTAACAGACAGTAGTCCCTGCTGATTAACAGACAGTAGTCCCTGATTAACAGACAGTAGTCCCTGATTAACAGACAGTAGTCCCTGCTGATTAACAGACAGTAGTCCCTGCTGATTAACAGACAGTAGTCCCTGCTGATTAACAGACAGTAGTCCCTGCTGATTAACAGACAGTAGTCCCTGCTGATTAACAGACAGTAGTCCCTGATTAACAGACAGTAGTCCCTGATTAACAGGCAGTAGTCCCTGATTAACAGACAGTAGTCCCTGATTAACAGACAGTAGTCTCTGCTGATTAACAGACAGTAGTCCCTGCTGATTAACAGACAGTAGTCCCTGATTAACAGGCAGTAGTCCCTGCTGATTAACAGACAGTAGTCCCTGATTAACAGACAGTAGTCCCTGCTGATTAACAGACAGTAGTCCCTGATTAACAGACAGTAGTCCCTGCTGATTAACAGACAGTAGTCCCTGATTAACAGGCAGTAGTCCCTGCTGATTAACAGACAGTAGTCCCTGCTGATTAACAGGCAGTAGTCCCTGCTGATTAACAGACAGTAGTCCTGCTGATTAACAGGCAGTAGTCCCTGCTGATTAACAGACAGTAGTCCCTGCTGATTAACAGACAGTAGTCCCTGCTGATTAACAGGCAGTAGTCCCTGCTGATTAACAGACAGTAGTCCCTGCTGATTAACAGGCAGTAGTCCCTGCTGATTAACAGACAGTAGTCCCTGCTGATTAACAGGCAGTAGTCCCTGATTAACAGACAGTAGTCCCTGCTGATTAACAGACAGTAGTCCCTGCTGATTAACAGGCAGTAGTCCCTGCTGATTAACAGACAGTAGTCCCTGCTGATTAACAGACAGTAGTCCCTGATTAACAGGCAGTAGTCTCTGCTGATTAACAGACAGTAGTCCCTGCTGATTAACAGACAGTAGTCCCTGCTGATTAACAGGCAGTAGTCCCTGATTAACAGACAGTAGTCCCTGATTAACAGACAGTAGTCCCTGCTGATTAACAGACAGTAGTCCCTGCTGATTAACAGACAGTAGTCCCTGATTAACAGGCAGTAGTCCCAGACAGTAGTCCCTGATTAACAGGCAGTAGTCCCTGATTAACAGACAGTAGTCCCTGCTGATTAACAGACAGTAGTCCCTGATTAACAGACAGTAGTCCCTGATTAACCCTGATGGCACACAGTAGTCCCTGCTGATTAACAGACAGTAGTCCCTGATTAACAGGCAGTAGTCCCTGCTGATTAACAGACAGTAGTCCCTGATTAACAGACAGTAGTCCCTGATTAACAGGCAGTAGTCCTGATTAACAGACAGTAGTCCCTGATTAACAGAGTCCCTGCTGATTAACAGGCAGTAGTCCCTGATTAACAGACAGTAGTCCCTGCTGATTAACAGACAGTAGTCCTGCTGATTAACAGACAGTAGTCCTGCTGATTAACAGACAGTAGTCCCTGATTAACAGTCCCTGCTGATTAACAGACAGTAGTCCCTGCTGATTAACAGACAGTAGTCCCTGCTGATTAACAGACAGTAGTCCCTGATTAACAGACAGTAGTCCCTGATTAACAGGCAGTAGTCCCTGATTAACAGACAGTAGTCCCTGATTAACAGACAGTAGTCCCTGCTGATTAACAGGCAGTAGTCCCTGCTGATTAACAGGCAGTAGTCCCTGCTGATTAACAGACAGTAGTCCCTGATTAACAGACAGTAGTCCCTGATTAACAGACAGTAGTCCCTGCTGATTAACAGACAGTAGTCCCTGATTAACAGACAGTAGTCCCTGATTAACAGGCAGTAGTCCCTGCTGATCAACAGACAGTAGTCCCTGATTAACAGGCAGTAGTCCCTGCTGATCAACAGACAGTAGTCCCTGATTAACAGGCAGTAGTCCCTGATTAACAGACAGTAGTCCCTGCTGATCAACAGACAGTAGTCTCTGCTGATTAACAGACAGTAGTCCCTGATTAACAGACAGTAGTCCCTGATTAACAGACAGTAGTCCCTGCTGATTAACAGGCAGTAGTCCCTGCTGATTAACAGACAGTAGTCCCTGATTAACAGACAGTAGTCCCTGATTAACAGACAGTAGTCCCTGCTGATTAACAGACAGTAGTCCCTGATTAACAGACAGTAGTCCTAATTAACAGACAGTAGTCCCTGCTGATTAACAGACAGTAGTCCCTGATTAACAGACAGTAGTCCAGACAGTAGTCTGATTAACAGACAGTAGTCCCTGCTGATTAACAGGCAGTAGTCCCTGCTGATTAACAGACAGTAGTCCCTGCTGATTAACAGACAGTAGTCCCTGATTAACAGACAGTAGTCCCTGCTGATTAACAGACAGTAGTCCCTGCTGATTAACAGACAGTAGTCCCTGCTGATTAACAGACAGTAGTCCCAGACAGTAGTCCCTGATTAACAGACAGTAGTCCCTGCTGATTAACAGACAGTAGTCCCTGATTAACAGACAGTAGTCCTGCTGATTAACAGACAGACAGTAGTCCCTGCTGATTAACAGACAGTAGTCCCTGATTAACAGACAGTAGTCCCTGCTGATTAACAGACAGTAGTCCCTGATTAACAGACAGTAGTCCCTGCTGATTAACAGACAGTAGTCCCTGCTGATTAACAGACAGTAGTCCCTGATTAACAGGCAGTAGTCCCTGCTGATTAACAGACAGTAGTCCCTGCTGATTAACAGACAGTAGTCCCTGATTAACAGACAGTAGTCCCTGCTGATTAACAGACAGTAGTCCCTGCTGATTAACAGACAGTAGTCCCTGATTAACAGACAGTAGTCCCTGATTAACAGACAGTAGTCCCTGCTGATTAACAGGCAGTAGTCCCTGATTAACAGACAGTAGTCCCTGATTAACAGACAGTAGTCCCTGATTAACAGACAGTAGTCCCTGATTAACAGACAGTAGTCCCTGCTGATTAACAGACAGTAGTCCCTGCTGATTAACAGGCAGTAGTCCCTGCTGATTAACAGGCAGTAGTCCCTGATTAACAGACAGTAGTCCTGCTGATTAACAGACAGTAGTCCCTGCTGATTAACAGACAGTAGTCCCTGCTGATTAACAGACAGTAGTCCCTGATTAACAGACAGTAGTCCCTGCTGATTAACAGGCAGTAGTCCCTGCTGATTAACAGACAGTAGTCCCTGCTGATTAACAGACAGTAGTCCCTGCTGATTAACAGACAGTAGTCCCTGCTGATTAACAGACAGTAGTCCCTGATTAACAGACAGTAGTCCCTGATTAACAGACAGTAGTCCCTGATTAACAGACAGTAGTCCCTGATTAACAGACAGTAGTCCCTGCTGATTAACAGACAGTAGTCCTGATTAACAGACAGTAGTCCCTGCTGATTAACAGACAGTAGTCCCTGCTGATTAACAGGCAGTAGTCCCTGATTAACAGACAGTAGTCCCTGATTAACAGACAGTAGTCCCTGCTGATTAACAGACAGTAGTCCCTGCTGATTAACAGGCAGTAGTCCCTGATTAACAGACAGTAGTCCCTGCTGATTAACAGACAGTAGTCCCTGCTGATTAACAGACAGTAGTCCCTGATTAACAGACAGTAGTCCCTGCTGATTAACAGACAGTAGTCCCTGCTGATTAACAGACAGTAGTCCCTGATTAACAGACAGTAGTCACTGATTAACAGACAGTAGTCCCTGATTAACAGACAGTAGTCCCTGCTGATTAACAGACAGTAGTCCCTGATTAACAGACAGTAGTCCCTGATTAACAGACAGTAGTCCCTGCTGATTAACAGGCAGTAGTCCCTGATTAACAGACAGTAGTCCCTGATTAACAGACAGTAGTCCCTGATTAACAGACAGTAGTCCCTGCTGATTAACAGGCAGTAGTCCCTGATTAACAGACAGTAGTCCCTGCTGATTAACAGACAGTAGTCCCTGCTGATTAACAGACAGTAGTCCCTGATTAACAGACAGTAGTCCCTGATTAACAGACAGTAGTCCCTGATTAACAGACAGTAGTCCCTGCTGATTAACAGGCAGTAGTCCTGATTAACAGACAGTAGTCCCTGATTAACAGACAGTAGTCCCTGCTGATTAACAGACAGTAGTCCCTGCTGATTAACAGGCAGTAGTCCCTGATTAACAGACAGTAGTCCCTGATTAACAGGCAGTAGTCCCTGATTAACAGACAGTAGTCCCTGATTAACAGACAGTAGTCCCTGATTAACAGACAGTAGTCCCTGCTGATTAACAGACAGTAGTCCCTGCTGATTAACAGACAGTAGTCCCTGCTGATTAACAGACAGTAGTCCCTGATTAACAGACAGTAGTCCCTGATTAACAGGCAGTAGTCCCTGATTAACAGACAGTAGTCCCTGATTAACAGACAGTAGTCCCTGATTAACAGACAGTAGTCCCTGCTGATTAACAGACAGTAGTCCCTGATTAACAGGCAGTAGTCCCTGATTAACAGACAGTAGTCCCTGATTAACAGGCAGTAGTCCCTGATTAACAGACAGTAGTCCCTGATTAACAGACAGTAGTCTCTGCTGATTAACAGACAGTAGTCCCTGCTGATTAACAGACAGTAGTCCCTGCTGATTAACAGGCAGTAGTCCCTGCTGATTAACAGACCGTAGTCCCTGATTAACAGGCAGTAGTCTCTGCTGATTAACAGACAGTAGTCACTGATTAACAGGCAGTAGTCCCTGATTAACAGACAGTAGTCCCTGCTGATTAACAGACAGTAGTCACTGATTAACAGACAGTAGTCCCTGATTAACAGGCAGTAGTCTCTGCTGATTAACAGACAGTAGTCCCTGATTAACAGACAGTAGTCACTGATTAACAGACAGTAGTCCCTGCTGATTAACAGACAGTAGTCTCTGCTGATTAACAGGCAGTAGTCACTGATTAACAGACAGTAGTCTCTGCTGATTAACAGGCAGTAGTCCCTGATTAACAGACAGTAGTCCCTGCTGATTAACAGACAGTAGTCCCTGATTAACAGGCAGTAGTCTCTGCTGATTAACAGACAGTAGTCCCTGCTGATTAACAGACAGTAGTCCCTGATTAACAGACAGTAGTCCCTGATTAACAGACAGTAGTCCTGATTAACAGACAGTAGTCCCTAATCAACAGACAGTAGTCACTGATTAACAGTAGTCTCTGCTGATTAACAGGCACAGATTAACAGACAGTAGTCCCTGATTAACAGACAGTAGTCCCTGATTAACAGACAGTAGTCTCTGCTGATTAACAGACAGTAGTCCCTGATTAACAGACAGTAGTCCTGATTAACAGACAGTAGTCCCTGATTAACAGGCAGTAGTCTCTGCTGATTAACAGACAGTAGTCCCTGATTAACAGACAGTAGTCCCTGATTAACAGACAGTAGTCCCTGATTAACAGACAGTAGTCCTGATTAACAGACAGTAGTCCCTGCTGATTAACAGACAGTAGTCCTGATTAACAGACAGTAGTCCCTGATTAACAGACAGTAGTCCTGCTGATTAACAGGCAGTAGTCACTGATTAACAGACAGTAGTCTCTGATTAACAGACAGTAGTCCCTGATTAACAGACAGTAGTCCTGCTGATTAACAGACAGTAGTCCTGCTGATTAACAGGCAGTAGTCCCTGATTAACAGACAGTAGTCCCTGATTTAACAGACAGTAGTCCTGATTAACAGACAGTAGTCCCTGATTAACAGACAGTAGTCACTGATTAACAGACAGTAGTCCCTGATTAACAGACAGTAGTCCTGCTGATTAACAGACAGTAGTCCCTGATTAACAGACAGTAGTCTCTGCTGATTAACAGACAGTAGTCCCTGATTAACAGACAGTAGTCACTGATTAACAGACAGTAGTCCCTGATTAACAGACAGTAGTCCCTGATTAACAGACAGTAGTCCCTGATTAACAGACAGTAGTCACCTGCTGATTAACAGACAGTGATTAACAGACAGTAGTCCCTGATTAACAGACAGTAGTCCCTGCTGATTAACAGACAGTAGTCCCTGATTAACAGACAGTAGTCCCTGATTAACAGACAGTAGTCCCTGCTGATTAACAGACAGTAGTCCCTGCTGATTAACAGACAGTAGTCCCTGATTAACAGACAGTCGTCCCTGATTAACAGACAGTAGTTCCTGCTGCTGTTATACAGTACCTCGGCTACCTGCCAGGGAGACAGACAGAGAAAGACAGATGCCATGCCAACATTATAGCTGGCCCTGTGCACTGTTTGTCTGATAGATAGGCTATATGATTAGCATTGTGCAGATACAGCAGATTACTGAGTGTTGTTATGGAGAATATCAGTAATATCTGGGCTATAAACAGACAGTAATATCTGGGCTGTAAACAGACAGTAATATCTGGGCTGTAAACAGACAGTAATATCTGGGCTGTAAACAGACAGTAATATCTGGGCTGTAAACAGTAATATCTGGGCTGTAAACAGACAGTAATATCTGGGCTGTAAACAGTAATATCTGGGCAGACAGTAATATCTGGACTGTAAACAGATAGTAATATCTGGGCTGTAAACAGACAGTAATATCTGGGCTGTAAACAGTAATATCTGGGCTGTAAACAGACAGTAATATCTGGGCTGTAAACAGACAGTAATATCTGGGCTGTAAACAGACAGTAATATCTGGGCTGTAAACAGACAGTAATATCTGGGCTATAAACAGACAGTAATATCTGGGCTGTAAACAGTAATATCTGGGATGTAAACAGTAATATCTGGGCTGTAAACAGTAATATCAGGATAAACAGTAATATCTGGGATGTAAACAGTAATATCTGGGCTGTAAACAGACAGTAATATCTGGGCTGTAAACAGACAGTAATATCTGGGCTGTAAACAGACAGTAATATCTGGGCTGTAAACAGACAGTAATATCTGGGCTGTAAACAGACAGTAATATCTGGGCTGGAAACAGACAGTAATATCTGTTGGTAGAGCATGGCGCTTGTAACGCCAGGGTAGTGGGTTCGATCCCCGGGACCACCCATACGTAGAATGTATGCACACATGACTGTAAGTCGCTTTGGATAAAAGCGTCTGCTAAATGGCATATATTATTATTATTATTATTATCTGGGCTGTAAACAGACAGGAATATCTGGGCTGTAAACAGACAGTAATATCTGGGCTGTAAACAGACAGTAATATCTGGGCTGTAAACAGACAGTAATATCTGGGCTGTAAACAGACAGTAATATCTGGGCTGTAAACAGACAGTAATATCTGGGCTGTAAACAGACAGTAATATCTGGGCTGTAAACAGACAGTAATATCTGGGCTGTAAACAGACAGTAATATCTGGGCTGTAAACAGACAGTAATATCTGGATGTAAACAGACAGTAATATCTGGGCTGTAAACAGACAGTAATATCTGGGCTGTAAACAGACAGTAATATCTGGGCTGTAAACAGACAGTAATATCTGGGCTGTAAACAGACAGTAATATCTGGGCTGTAAACAGACAGTAATATCTGGGCTGTAAACAGACAGTAATATCTGGGCTGTAAACAGACAGTAATATCTGGGCTGTAAACAGACAGTAATATCTGGGCTGTAAACAGTAATATCTGGGCTGTAAACAGACAGTAATATCTGGGCTGTAAACAGACAGTAATATCTGGGCTGTAAACAGACAGTAATATCTGGGCTATAAACAGACAGTAATATCTGGGCTGTAAACAGACAGTAATATCTGGGCTGTAAACAGACAGTAATATCTGGGCTGTAAACAGACAGTAATATCTGGGCTGTAAACAGACAGTAATATCTGGGCTGTAAACAGTAATATCTGGGAGTAATATCTGGGCTGTAAACAGACAGTAATATCTGGGCTATAAACAGACAGTAATATCTGGGCTATAAACAGACAGTAATATCTGGGCTATAAACAGACAGTAATATCTGGGATGTAAACAGACAGTAATATCTGGGCTGTAAACAGACAGTAATATCTGGGCTGTAAACAGATAGTAATATCTGGGCTGTAAACAGACAGTAATATCTGGGCTGTAAACAGACAGTAATATCTGGGCTGTAAACAGACAGTAATATCTGGGCTGTAAACAGACAGTAATATCTGGGCTGTAAACAGACAGTAATATCTGGGCTGTAAACAGTAATATCTGGGCTGTAAACAGACAGTAATATCTGGGCTGTAAACAGACAGTAATATCTGGGCTGTAAACAGACAGTAATATCTGGGCTGTAAACAGACAGTAATATCTGGGCTGTAAACAGACAGTAATATCTGGGCTGTAAACAGACAGTAATATCTGGGCTGTAAACAGACAGTAATATCTGGGCTGTAAACAGACAGTAATATCTGGGCTGTAAACAGTAATATCTGGGCTGTAAACAGACAGTAATATCTGGGCTGTAAACAGACAGTAATATCTGGGCTGTAAACAGACAGTAATATCTGGGCTGTAAACAGACAGTAATATCTGGGCTGTAAACAGACAGTAATATCTGGGCTGTAAACAGACAGTAATATCTGGGCTGTAAACAGACAGTAAAGAGACAGTAATATCTGGGCTGTAAACAGACAGTAATATCTGGGCTGTAAACAGACAGTAATATCTGGGCTGTAAACAGACAGTAATATCTGGGCTGTAAACAGACAGTAATATCTGGGCTGTAAACAGACAGTAATATCTGGGCTGTAAACAGACAGTAATATCTGGGCTGAAACATCTGATCTTGGTGCAGTGCCGTAGTGTAGTAAAGATCTGGGACACACCCTAGTCACACAAACAGACAGCAGGCAGTCTGCATCCCCCCACTGCCTGAGCGTCTGTAAACAGATGGCTGATAAATATAGTAGTGAGACTGAGACCCCAGAATGCTTCATGAGATTACACAGCACAAACTAATATGTCTCTGGAGAATGTTTAACAGAAGTTATGTCTCTGTAGAATGTTAAACTAGAGGTTACTGTCTCTGGAGAATGTTAAACTATCTGGGCTGTAAACAGACTGTCTCTGTAGTAATATCTGAATGTTAAACTAGAGGAGGTTACTGTAAACAGAATGTAATAGAGGAGGTTACTGTCTGTAGAATGTTAAACTAGAGGAGTTACTGTCTCTGTAGAATGTTAAACTAGAGGAGGTTACTGTCTCTGTAAACAGACTGTCTCTGTAGAATGTTAAACTAGAGGAGGTTACTGTCTCTGTAGAATGTTAAACTAGAGGAGGTTACTGTCTCTGTAAATGTTACACTAGAGGAGGTTACTGTCTCTGTAGAATGTTAAACTAGACAGTTACTGTCTCTGTAGAATGTTACACAGAGGAGGTTACTGTCTCTGTAGAATGTTAAACTAGAGGTTACTGTCTCTGTTGAATGTTAAACTAGAGGTTACTGTCTCTGTAGAATGTTAAACTAGAGGAGGTTACTGTCTCTGTAAACAAACTAGAGGTTACTGTCTCTGTAGAATGTTAAACTAGAGGAGGTTACTGTCTCTGTAGAATGTTAAACTAGACTGTCTCTGGAGAATGTTAAACTAGAGGAGGTTACTGTCTGTAGAATGTTAAACTAGACTGTCTCTGGAGAATGTTAAACTAGAGGAGGTTACTGTCTCTGTAGAATGTTAAACTAGAGGAGGTTACTGTCTCTGGAGAATGTTTAACTAGAGGAGGTTACTGTCTCTGGAGAATGTTTAACTAGAGGAGGTTACTGTCTCTGTAGAATGTTAAACTAGAGGAGGTTACTGTCTCTGGAGAATGTTAAACTAGAGGAGGTTACTGTCTCTGTAGAATGTTAAACTAGAGGTTACTGTCTCTGGAGAATGTTAAACTAGGAGGATACTGTCTCTGTAGAATGTTAAACTAGGAGGATACTGTCTCTGTAGAATGTTAAACTAGAGGAGGTTACTGTCTCTGTAGAATGTTACTAGGGCTGTCTCTTTAAAATGTTAAACTAGAGGAGTTACTGTCTCTGTAGAATGTTAAACTAGGGAGGATACTGTAAACAGTTAAACTAGAGGAGGTTACTGTCTCTGTAGAATGTTAAACTAGATTAGTTACTGTCTCTGTAATGTTAAACTAGAGGGTTACTGTCTCTGTAGAATGTTAAACTGTTACTGTCTCTGTAGAATGTTAAACTAGAGGAGGTTACTGTCTCTGTAGAATGTTAAACTAGTTACTGTCTCTGTAGAATGTTAAACTAGAGGAGGTTACTGTCTCTGTAGAATGTTAAACTAGAGGAGGTTACTGTAGAATGTAAACTAGAGGAGGATACGTCTCTGTAGAATGTTAAACTAGAGGCAGGCACTGTCTCTGTAGAATGTTAAACTAGAGGCCCCTGTCTCTGTAGAATGTTAAACTAGAGGAGGTTACTGTCTCTGTAGTTAAACTAGAAGCTCTGATGGCTTAAATATGTCTCTGTAGAATGTTAAACTGAGGAGGATACTGTCTCTGTAGAATGTTAAACTAGAGGATTACTGTCTCTGTAGAATGTTACTAGAGGAGGTTACTGTCTCTGGAGAATGTTTAACTAGAGGAGGTTACTGTCTCTGTAGAATGTTAAACTAGAGGAGGTTACTGTCTCTGTAGAATGTTAAACTAGGGAGGATACTGTCTCTGTAGAATGTTAAACTAGAGGATACTGTCTCTGTAAACTAATGTTAAACTGTCTCTGTAGAATGTTAAACTAGAGGTTACTGTCTCTGTAGAATGTTAAACTAGAGGAGGTTACTGTCTCTGTAGAATGTTAAACTAGAGGAGGTTACTGTCTCTGTAGAATGTTAAACTAGAGGAGGTTACTGTCTCTGGAGAATGTTAAACTAGAGGAGGTTACTGTCTCTGAGAATGTTAAACTAGAGAGGTTACTGTCTCTGTAGAATGTTAAACTAGAGGAGGTTACTGTCTCTGTAGAATGTTAAACTAGAGGAGGTTACTGTCTCTGTAGAATGTTAAACTAGAGGAGGTTACTGTCTCTGTAGAATGTTAAACTAGAGGAGGTTACTGTCTCTGTAGAATGTTAAACTAGAGGTTACTGTCTCTGTAGAATGTTAAACTAGAGGTTACTGTCTCTGTAGAATGTTAAACTGTTACTCTCTGTAGAATGTTAAACTAGAGGAGGTTACTGTCTCTGTAGAATGTTAAACTAGAGGTTACTGTCTCTGTAGAATGTTAAACTAGAGGTTACTGTCTCTGTAGAATGTTAAACTAGAGGAGGTTACTGTCTCTGTAGAATGTTAAACTAGAGGAGGTTACTGTCTCTGTAGAATGTTAAACTAGAGGAGGTTACTGTCTCTGTAGAATGTTAAACTAGAGGAGGTTACTGTCTCTGTAGAATGTTAAACTAGAGGAGGTTACTGTCTCTGTAGAATGTTAAACTTTAAGAGGAGGTTACTGTCTCTGTAGAATGTTAAACTAGAGGTTACTGTCTCTGTAGAATGTTAAACTAGAGGAGGTTACTGTCTCTGTAGAATGTTAAACTAGAGGAGGTTACTGTCTCTGTAGAATGTTAAACTAGAGGAGGTTACTGTCTCTGTAGAATGTTAAACTAGAGGAGGTTACTGTCTCTGTTGTTAAACTAGTTACTGTCTCTGTAGAATGTTAAACTAGAGGAGGTTACTGTCTCTGTAGAATGTTAAACTAGAGGAGGTTACTGTCTCTGTAGAATGTTAAACTAGAGGAGGTTACTGTCTCTGTAGAATGTTAAACTAGAGGAGGTTACTGTCTCTGTAGAATGTTAAACTAGAGGAGGTTACTGTCTCTGTAGAATGTTAAACTAGAGGAGGTTACTGTCTCTGTAGAATGTTAAACTAGAGGAGGTTACTGTCTCTGTAGAATGTTAAACTAGAGGAGGTTACTGTCTCTGTAGAATGTTAAACTAGAGGAGGTTACTGTCTCTGTTACTGTCTCTGTAGAATGTTAAACTAGAGGAGGTTACTGTCTCTGTAGAATGTTAAACTAGAGGAGGTAGAATGTTAAACTGTACTGTCTCTGTAGAATGTTAAACTAGAGGAGGTTACTGTCTCTGTAGAATGTTAAACTAGAGGAGGTTACTGTCTCTGTAGAATGTTAAACTAGAGGAGGTTACTGTCTCTGTAGAATGTTACACTAGAGGAGGTTACTGTCTCTGTAGAATGTTAAACTAGAGGAGGTTACTGTCTCTGTAGAATGTTAAACTAGAGGAGGTTACTGTCTCTGTAGAATGTTAAACTAGAGGAGGTTACTGTCTCTGTAGAATGTTAAACTAGAGGAGGTTACTGTCTCTGTAGAATGTTAAACTAGAGGAGGTTACTGTCTCTGTAGAATGTTAAACTAGAGGTTACTGTCTCTGTAGAACGTTAAACTAGAGGAGGTTACTGTCTCTGTAGAATGTTAAACTAGAGGAGGTTACTGTCTCTGTAGAATGTTAAACTAGAGGAGGTTACTGTCTCTGTAGAATGTTAAACTAGAGGAGGTTACTGTCTCTGTAGAATGTTAAACTAGAGAGGATTACTGTCTCTGTAGAATGTTAAACTAGAGGAGGTTACTGTCTCTGTAGAATGTTAAACTAGAGGAGGTTACTGTCTCTGTAGAATGTTAAACTAGAGGAGGTTACTGTCTCTGTAGAATGTTAAACTAGAGGAGGATACTGTCTCTGTAGAATGTTAAACTAGAGGAGGTTACTGTCTCTGTAGAATGTTAAACTAGAGAGGTTACTGTCTCTGTAGAATGTTAAACTAGAGGAGTCTCTGTTAATGTTAAACTAGTCTGTCTCTGTAGAATGTTAAACTAGAGGAGGTTACTGTCTCTGTAGAATGTTAAACTAGAGGAGGTTACTGTCTCTGTAGAATGTTAAACTAGAGGAGGTTACTGTCTCTGTAGAATGTTAAACTGTTACTGTCTCTGTAGAATGTTAAACTAGAGAGGAGGTTACTGTCTCTGTAGAATGTTAAACTAGAGGAGGTTACTGTCTCTGTAGAATGTTAAACTAGGAGGTTACTGTCTCTGTAGAATGTTAAACTAGAGGAGGTTACTGTCTCTGTAGAATGTTAAACTAGAGGAGGTTACTGTCTCTGTAGAATGTTAAACTAGAGGAGGTTACTGTCTCTGTAGAATGTTAAACTAGAGGAGGTTACTGTCTCTGTAGAATGTTAAACTAGAGGAGGTTACTGTCTCTGTAGAATGTTAAACTAGAGGAGGTTACTGTCTCTGTAGAATGTTAAACTAGAGGAGGTTACTGTCTCTGTAGAATGTTAAACTAGAGGTTAGGTTACTGTCTCTGTAGAATGTTAAACTAGAGGAGGTTACTGTCTCTGTAGAATGTTAAACTAGAGGAGGATACTGTCTCTGTAGACTGTCTCTGTAGAATGTTAAACTAGAGGAGGTTACTGTCTCTAGAGGTTACTGTCTCTGTAGAATGTAGAGGAGGTTACTGTCTCTGTAAATGTTAAACTAGAGGAGGTTACTGTCTCTGTAGAATGTTAAACTAGAGGAGGTTACTGTCTCTGTAGAATGTTAAACTAGAGGAGGTTACTGTCTCTGTAGAATGTTAAACTAGAGGAGGTTACTGTCTCTGTAGAATGTTAAACTAGAGGAGGTTACTGTCTCTGTAGAATGTTAAACTAGAGGAGGTTACTGTCTCTGTAGAATGTTAAACTAGAGGAGGTTACTGTCTCTGTAGAATGTTAAACTAGAGGAGGTTACTGTCTCTGTAGAATGTTAAACTAGAGGAGGTTACTGTCTCTGTAGAATGTTAAACTAGAGGAGGATACTGTCTCTGTAGAATGTTAAACTAGAGGAGGTTACTGTCTCTGTAGAATGTTAAACTAGAGGAGGTTACTGTCTCTGTAGAATGTTAAACTAGAGGAGGTTACTGTCTCTGTAGAATGTTAAACTAGAGGAGGTTACTGTCTCTGTAGAATGTTAAACTAGAGGAGGTTACTGTCTCTGTAGAATGTTAAACTAGAGGAGGTTACTGTCTCTGTAGAATGTTAAACTAGAGGAGGTTACTGTCTCTGTAGAATGTTAAACTAGAGGAGGTTACTGTCTCTGTAGAATGTTAAACTAGAGGAGGTTACTGTCTCTGTAGAATGTTAAACTAGAGGAGGTTACTGTCTCTGTAGAATGTTAAACTAGAGGTTACTGTCTCTGTAGAATGTTAAACTGTTACTGTCTCTGTAGAATGTTAAACTAGAGGAGGTTACTGTCTCTGTAGAATGTTAAACTGTTAAACTAGAGGAGGTAGAATACTGTACTGTCTGTAGAATGTTAAACTAGAGGAGGTTACTGTCTCTGTAGAATGTTAAACTAGAGGTTACTGTCTCTAGAATGTTAAACTAGTTACTGTCTCTGTAGAATGTTAAACTGGAGGAGGTTACTGTCTCTGTAGAATGTTAAACTAGAGGAGGTTACTGTCTCTGTAAATGTTAAACTAGGAGGATACTGTCTCTGTAGAATGTTAAACTAGAGGAGGTTACTGTCTCTGTAGAATGTTAAACTAGAGGAGGTTACTGTCTCTGGAGAATGTTACACTAGAGGAGGTTACTGTCTCTGGAGAATGTTAAACTAGAGGAGGTTACTGTCTCTGTAGAATGTTAAACTAGAGGAGGTTACTGTCTCTGTAGAATGTTAAACTAGAGGAGGTTACTGTCTCTGTAGAATGTTAAACTAGAGGAGGTTACTGTCTCTGTAGAATGTTAAACTAGAGGAGGTTACTGTCTCTGTAGAATGTTAAACTAGAGGAGGTTACTGTCTCTGTAGAATGTTAAACTAGAGGAGGTTACTGTCTCTGTAGAATGTTACACTAGAGGAGGTTACTGTCTCTGTAGAATGTTAAACTAGAGGAGGTTACTGTCTCTGTAGAATGTTAAACTAGAGGAGGTTAAACTAGAGTTACTGTCTCTGTAGAATGTTAAACTAGAGGAGGATACTGTCTCTGTAGAATGTTAAACTAGAGGTTACTGTCTCTGTTAAACTAGTTACTCTCTGTAGAATGTTAAACTAGAGGAGGTTACTGTCTCTGTATAATGTTAAACTAGAGGAGGTTACTGTCTCTGTAGAATGTTACACTAGAGGAGGTTACTGTCTCTGTAGAATGTTAAACTGAGGAGACTGTCTCTGAGGTTACTGTCTCTGTAGAATGTTAAACTAGAGGAGGTTACTGTCTCTGTAGAATGTTAAACTAGAGGAGGTTACTGTCTCTGTAGAATGTTAAACTAGAGGAGGTTAGTCTCTGTTACTGTCTCTGTAGAATGTTAAACTAGGAGGTTACTGTCTCTGTAGAATGTTAAACTGGAGGAGGTTACTGTCTCTGTAGAATGTTAAACTAGAGGAGGTTACTGTCTCTGGAGAATGTTAAACTAGAGGAGGTTACTGTCTCTGTAGAATGTTAAACTGGAGGAGGTTACTGTCTCTGTAGAATGTTAAAGTTGAGGAGGATTACTGTCTCTGTAGAATGTTAAACTAGAGGAGGTTACTGTCTCTGTAGAATGTTAAACTAGAGGAGGATACTGTCTCTGTAGAATGTTAAACTAGAGGAGGTTACTGTCTCTGTAGAATGTTAAACTAGAGGAGGTTACTGTCTCTGTAGAATGTTAAACTAGAGGAGGATACTGTCTCTGTAGAATGTTAAACTAGAGGAGGTTACTGTCTCTGTAGAATGTTAAACTAGAGGAGGTTACTGTCTCTGTAGAATGTTAAACTAGAGGAGGTTGTCTCTGTAGAATGTTAAACTAGAGGAGGTTACTGTCTCTGTAGAATGTTACACTAGAGGAGGTTACTGTCTCTGTAGAATGTTACACTAGAGGAGGTTACTGTCTCTGTAGAATGTTAAATAGAGGAGGTTACTGTCTGTAGAATGTTACACTAGAGGAGGTTGTCTCTGTAGAATGTTACACTAGAGGAGGTTACTGTCTCTGTAGAATGTTAAACTGCTACTGTCTCTGTAGAATGTTAAACTCCCCTGTCTCTTTGTTAAACTGGTAGGTTACTCTCTGTGGTTAAAGTCCTGGAGGAGGTTACTGTCCTCCTCATAATGTTAAACTGGAGGAGCTGTCTCTGAGGTCTAATTACTGTCTCTGTAGAATGTTAACACCTGTTCTGTCTCTGTAGAATGTTAAACAGTGGAGATGTCTCTGTAGATATGTTAAACTAGAGGTTACTGTCTCTGTAGAATGTTAAACTAGAGGAGGATACTGTCTCTGTAGAATGTTAAACTAGTCTGTCTCTGTAGAAAAAAGGAGGTATGCTGCATTTACACTAGAGGAGGTTACTGTCTCTGTAGAATGTTACCTAGAGGAGGTTGTCTGTAGAATGTTACTAGAGGAGGTTGTCTGTAGAATGTTAAACAGAGGAGTCGTCTGTGAATGTTACACTAGAGGAGGTCTGTCTGTAGAATGTTACACTAGAGGAGGTTGTCTGGAGAATGTATGTCCTGGGTAATCACCCCCGTCTTTGTCTGGGATTCTCCTTGGGTCTCCCTCCCATTAGGGCTGTCTGAGGTCAATCTGTCTACCCCCTAGCCATTAAACTGTGATGTAGAGATTCTAGAGCCCCCTGGAGCCATCAGACTGCTGAACAAGTCTTCTCACCCCCAAGCCATCAGACTGCTGTGAGATTTCACACAGACTATGTTCCCCCAATACCATCAGACTGACTGAACAGCTTCTACATCTCCAAGCCATGTAGACTGCTGAACAGCTCTGGGACCCCTCAAGCCATCAGACTGCTGAACAGCTTCTACCCCCAAGCCATTAGACTGCTGAACAGCTTCTACCCCAAGCCATCAGACTGCTGAACAGCTTCTACCCCCAAGCCATCAGACTGCTGAACAGCTTCTACCCCCAAGCCATCAGACTGCTGAACAGCTTCTACCCCCAAGCCATCAGACTGCTGAACAGCTTCTACCCCCAAGCCATCAGACTGCTGAACAGCTTCTACCCCCAAGCCATCAGACTGCTGAACAGCTTCTACCCCCAAGCCATCAGACTGCTGAACAGCTTCTACCCCCAAGCCATTAGACTGCTGAACAGCTTCTACCCCCAAGCCATCAGACTGCTGAACAGCTTCTACCCCAAGCCATCAGACTGCTGAACAGCTTCTACCCC
Organism: Oncorhynchus keta; assembly: GCF_023373465.1. Lineage (NCBI taxonomy): Eukaryota > Metazoa > Chordata > Actinopteri > Salmoniformes > Salmonidae > Oncorhynchus > Oncorhynchus keta. The sequence goes on along the minus strand of NW_026278079.1, from coordinate 196,031 downwards.
CAAGCCATCAGACTGCTGAACAGCTTCTACCCCCAAGCCATCAGACTGCTGAACAGCTTCTACCCCCAAGCCATCAGACTGCTGAACAGCTTCTACCCCCAAGCCATTAGACTGCTGAACAGCTTCTATCCCCAAGCCATCAGACTGCTGAACAGCTTCTACCCCAAGCCATCAGACTGCTGAACAGCTTCTACCCCCAAGCCATCAGACTGCTGAACAGCTTCTACCCCCAAGCCATCAGACTGCTGAACAGCTTCTACCCCCAAGCCATCAGACTGCTGAACAGCTTCTACCCCCAAGCCATCAGACTGCTGAACAGCTTCTACCCCCAAGCCATCAGACTGCTGAACAGCTTCTACCCCCAAGCCATCAGACTGCTGAACAGCTTCTACCCCCAAGCCATCAGACTGCTGAACAGCTTCTACCCCCAAGCCATCAGACTGCTGAACAGCTTCTACCCCCAAGCCATCAGACTGCTGAACAGCTTCTACCCCCAAGCCATCAGACTGATGAACAGCTTCTACCCCCAAGCCATCAGACTGATGAACAGCTTCTACCCCCAAGCCATCAGACTGATGAACAGCTTCTACCCCCAAGCCATCAGACTGATGAACAGCTTCTACCCCCAAGCCATCAGACTGATGAACAGCTTCTACCCCCAAGCCATCAGACTGATGAACAGCTTCTACCCCCAAGCCATCAGACTGATGAACAGCTCATCAAATTGCTTCCTGGACTATTTATATTGATTCCTTTACAATTAATTTCTTTATCATATTGTTTTACACTCGGATATGCACACACACACACACACACACACACACACACACACACACACACACACACACACACACACACACACACACACACACACACACACACACACACACACACACACACACACACACACACACACACACACACACACACAAACACCCACTCGTAGATAGACACACTTCCACACTCTTCATCTGTTGCTGCTACTCTGTTTATTTTATATCCTGATTGTCACTTTTACCCCGACCCACATGATCACACTGTATTACCTCAATTACCTCAACTACCTGGTGCCCCTGCACATTGACTCTGTACTGGTACTTTCTGTATATAGCCATGTTATTCCCTGGTACGTCCTGTATATAGCCATGTTGTTACCTGGTACTTCCTGTATATAGCCATGTTATTCCCTGGTACTTCCTGTATATAGCCATGTTATTACCTGGTACTTCCTGTATATAGCCATGTTATTACCTGGTACTTCCTGTATATTGCCATGTTATTACCTGGTACTTCCTGTATATTGCCATGTAATTAGCTGGTACTTCCTGTATATAGCCATGTAATTACCTGGTACTTCCTGTATATAGCCATGTTATTACCTGATACTTCCTGTATATAGCCATGTTATTACCTGATACTTCCTGTATATAGCCATGTTATTGCCTGATACTTCCTGTATATAGCCATGTTATTACCTGATACTTCCTGTATATAGCCATGTTATTACCTGATACTTCCTGTATATAGCCATGTTATTACCTGATACTTCCTGTATATAGCCATGTTATTACCTGATACTTCCTGTATATAGCCATGTTATTACCTGATACTTCCTGTATATAACCATGTTATTACCTGATACTTCCTGTATATAGCCATGTTATTACCTGATACTTCCTGTATATAGCCATGTTATTACCTGATACTTCCTGTATATAACCATGTTATTACCTGATACTTCCTGTATATAGCCATGTTATTACCTGATACTTCCTGTATATAGCCATGTTATTACCTGATACTTCCTGTATATAACCATGTTATTACCTGGTACTTCCTGTATATAGCCATGTTATTACCTGATACTTCCTGTATATAGCCATGTTATTACCTGATACTTCCTGTATATAACCATGTTATTACCTGATACTTCCTGTATATAGCCATGTTATTACCTGATACTTCCTGTATATAGCCATGTTATTACCTGATACTTCCTGTATATAACCATGTTATTACCTGGTACTCCCTGTATATAACCATGTTATTACCTGGTTCGATTCCCGGGACCACCCATACGTAGAATGTATGCACACATGAAAAGTCGCTTTGTTATTACCTGGTACTTCCTGTATATAACCATGTTATTACCTGATACTTCCTGTGTATAGCCATGTTATTACCTGATACTTCCTGTATATAGCCACGTTATTACCTGATACTTCCTGTATATAGCCATGTTATTACCTGGTACTTCCTGAAAAGTATATAGCCATGTTATTACCTGATACTTCCTGTATATAGCCATGTTATTACCTGGTACTCCCTGTATATAGCCATGTTATTACCTGATACTTCCTGTATATAGCCTCATAATTGTTTTTATTGTGGTACTATTTCCTTTTTTATTTAGAAAATATTTGTCTTACTTTTGAAACTCTTCACAGTAGGGAACCGGATTGTAAGAAAGCATTTCACTGTAAAGTCTACACCTGTTGTATTCGGCGCATGTGACCAATAACATTTAAGTGATGTGTTCTATTATGACTGTTTGCAATGCCTCTGGTCAGAGTGGCCTCTGATTGTTCTAGACAACGGTCTTCATTACATACCGAGACCCAAGCATGCAGCTGGTCTGGCAGTGTTGTCCTGGTTACCAGTATTGTACAGCATCATGACAGGGGTTGGGCTCTCTGAGGGGACTTTACAGTTACTAGAGCCAAGCATGCAGCTGGTCTGGCAGTGTTGTCCTGGTTACCAGTATTGTACAGCATCATGACAGGGGTTGGGCTCTCTGAGGGGACTTTACAGTTACTAGAGCCAAGCATGCAGCTGGTCTGGCAGTGTTGTCCTGGTTACCAGTATAGTACAGCATCATGACAGGGGTTGGGCACTCTGAGGGGACTTTACAGTTACTAGAGCCAAGCATGCAGCTGGTCTGGCAGTGTTGTCCTGGTTACCAGTATTGTACAGCATCATGACAGGGGTTGGGCTCTCTGAGGGGACTTTACAGTTACTAGAGCCAAGCATGCAGCTGGTCTGGCAGTGTTGTCCTGGTTACCAGTATAGTACAGCATCATGACAGGGGTTGGGCTCTCTGAGGGGACTTTACAGTTACTAGAGCCAAGCATGCAGCTGGTCTGGCAGTGTTGTCCTGGTTACCAGTAAAGTACAGCATCATGACAGGGGTTGGGCTCTCTGAGGGGACTTTACAGTTACTAGAGCCAAGCATGCAGCTGGTCTGGCAGTGTTGTCCTGGTTACCAGTACAGTACAGCATCATGACAGGGGTTGGGCTCTCTGAGGGGACTTTACAGTTACTAGAGCCAAGCATGCAGCTGGTCTGGCAGTGTTGTCCTGGTTACCAGTACAGTACAGCATCATGACAGGGGTTCTGTGTGGGGTTCTCTGTGCTGTTTCTCCACAACTGAAGCATGTGTTTCAGACATAAGGAAGTGGATGGCTGCAAACTTTCTACTATTAAACTCGGACAAAACAGAGATGCTTGTTCTAGGTCCCAAGAAACAAAGAGATCTTCTGTTGAATCTGACAATTAATCTTAATGGTTGTACAGTCGTCTCAAATAAAACTGTGAAGGACCTCGGCGTTACTCTGGACCCTGATCTCTCTTTTGAAGAACATATCAAGACCATTTCGAGGACAGCTTTTTTCCATCTACGTAACATTGCAAAAATCAGAAACTTTCTGTCCAAAAATGATGCAGAAAAATTAATCCATGCTTTTGTCACTTCTAGGTTAGACTACTGCAATGCTCTATTTTCCGGCTACCCGGATAAAGCACTAAATAAACTTCAGTTAGTGCTAAATACGGCTGCTAGAATCCTGACTAGAACCAAAAAATTTGATCATATTACTCCAGTGCTAGCCTCTCTACACTGGCTTCCTGTCAAAGCAAGGGCTGATTTCAAGGTTTTACTGCTAACCTACAAAGCATTACATGGGCTTGCTCCTACCTACCTCTCTGATTTGGTCCTGCCGTACATACCTACACGTACGCTACGGTCACAAGACGCAGGCCTCCTAATTGTCCCTAGAATTTCTAAGCAAACAGCTGGAGGCAGGGCTTTCTCCTATAGAGCTCCATTTTTATGGAACGGTCTGCCTACCCATGTCAGAGACGCAAACTCGGTCTCAACCTTTAAGTCTTTACTGAAGACTCATCTCTTCAGTGGGTCATATGATTGAGTGTAGTCTGGCCCAGGAGTGGGAAGGTGAACGGAAAGGCTCTGGAGCAACGAACCGCCCTTGCTGTCTCTGCCTGGCCGGTTCCCCTCTTTCCACTGGGATTCTCTGCCTCTAACCCTGTTACGGGGCTGAGTCACTGGCTTGCTGGGGCTCTCTCGTGCCGTCCCTGGGGGGGGGTGCGTCACCTGGGTGGGTTGATTCACTGTTGTGGTCGGCCTGTCTGGGTTGCCCCCCTTGGGTTGTACCGTGGCGGAGATCTTTGTGGGCTATACTCGGCCTTGTCTCAGGATGGTAAGTTGGCGGTTGAAGATATCCCTCTAGTGGTGTGGGGGATGTGCTTTGGCAAAGTGGGTGGGGTTATATCCTTCCTGTTTGGCCCTGTCCGGGGGTGTCCTCGGATGGGGCCACAGTGTCTCCTGACCCCTCCTGTCTCAGCCTCCAGTATTTATGCTGCAGTAGTTTATGTGTCGGGGGCTAGGGTCAGTTTGTTATATCTGGAGTACTTCTCCTGTCCTATTCGGTGTCCTGTGTGAATCTAAGTGTGCGTTCTCTAATTCTCTCCTTCTCTCTTTCTTTCTCTCTCTCGGAGGACCTGAGCCCTAGGACCATGTCCCAGGACTACCTGACATGAGGACTCCTTGCTGTCCCCAGTCCACCTGGCCATGCTCCTGCTCCAGTTTCAACTGACCTGAGCCCTAGGACCGTGCCCCAGGACTACCTGACATGAAGGCTCCTTGCTGTCCCCAGTCCACCTGACTGTGCTGCTGCTCCAGTTTCAACTGTTCTGCCTTATTATTCGACCATGCTGGTCATTTATGAACATTTGAACATCTTGGTCATGTTCTGTTATAATCTCTACCCGGCACAGCCAGAAGAGGACTGGCCACCCCACATAGCCCGGTTCCTCTCTAGGTTTCTTCCTAGGTTTTGGCCTTTCTAGGGAGTTTTTCCTAGCCACTGTGCTTTTACACCTGCATTGTTTGCTGTTTGGGGTTTTAGGCTGGGTTTCTGTACAGCACTTTGAGATATCAGCTGATGTACGAAGGGCTATATAAATAAATTTGATTTGATTTGATTTGGAGGAAACATGTGTCTGAAAAGCCTAAGGTGGTAAACTGCTGTAAACACCAAAGCTTCATCCTAAAAAGCATGGACCCTACCGATTCAGCAGGTAGCTAGAGGATAATGAGATCAGACCACATAAAGCATGGACCCTACCGATTCAGCCGGTAGCTAGAGGATAATGAGATCAGACCACATAAAGCATGGACCCTACCGATTCAGCCGGTAGCTAGAGGATAATGAGATCAGACCACATAAAGCATGGACCCTAACGTTTCAGCGGGTAGCTAGAGGATAATGAGATCAGACCACATAAAGCATGGACCCTAACGATTCAGCCGGTAGCTAGAGGATAATGTGAGAATGCTGTTCATCGACTACAGCTCGGCATTCAACACCATAGTACCCTCCAAGCTCGTCATCAAGCTCGAGACCCTGGGTCTCGACCCCGCCCTGTGCAACTGGGTACTGGACTTCCTGAAGGGCCGCCCCCAGGTGGTGAGGGTAGGTAACAACATCTCCTCCCCTCTGATCCTCAACACTGGGGCCCCACAAGGGTGCGTTCTGAGCCCTCTCCTGTACTCCCTGTTCACCCACGACTGCGTGGCCATGCACGCCTCCAACTCAATCATCAAGTTTGCGAACGACACAACAGTGGTAGGCTTGGTTACCAACAACGACAAGACGGCCTACAGGGAGGAGGTGAGGGCCCTCGGAGTGTGGTGTCAGGAAAATAACCTCACACTCAACGTCAACAAAACTAAGGAGATGATTGTGGACTTCAGGAAACAGCAGAGGGAACACCCCCCTATCCACATCGATGAAACAGTAGTGGAGAGGGTAGCAAGTTTTAAGTTCCTCGGCATACACATCACAGACAAACTGAATTCACAGACAGCATCGTGAAGAAGGCGCAGCAGCGCCTCTTCAACCTCAGGAGGCTGAAGAAATTCGGCTTGTCACCAAAAGCACTCACAAACTTCTACAGATGCACAATCGAGAGCATCCTGGCGGGCTGTATCACCGCCTGGTACGGCAACTGCTCCGCCCTCAACCGTAAGGCTCTCCAGAGGGTAGTGAGGTCTGCACAACGCATCACCGGGGGCAAACTACCTGCCCTCCAGGACACCTACACCACCCGATGTTACAGGAAGGCCATAAAGATCATCAAGGACATCAACCACCCGAGCCACTGCCTGTTCACCCCGCTATCATCCAGAAGGCGAGGTCAGTACAGGTGCATCAAAGCTGGGACCGAGAGACTGAAAAACAGCTTCTATCTCAAGGCCATCAGACTGTTAAACAGCCACCACTAACATTGAGTGGCCGCTGCCAACACACTGACACTGACTCCAGCCACTTTAATAATGGGAATGGATGGGAAATGATGTAAATATATCACTAGCCACTTTAAACAATGCTACCTTATATAATGTTACTTACCCTACATTATTCATCTCATATGCATACGTATATACTGTACTCTATATCATCGACTGCATCCTTATGTAATACAGGTATCACTAGCCACTTTAACTATGCCACTTTGTTTACATACTCATCTTATATGTATATACTGTACTCGATACCATCTACTGTATGCTGCTCTGTACCATCACTCATTCATATATCCTTATTTACATATTCTTTATCCCCTTACACTGTGTATAAGACAGTAGTTTAGGAATTGTTAGTTAGATTACTTGTTGGTTATTACTGCCTTGTCGGAACTAGAAGCACAAGCATTTCGCTACACTCGCATTAACATCTGCTAACCATGTGTATGTGACAAATAACATTTGATTTGATTTGATTTGACTATGGTCAGAAGTAGTGTACTACTAACCCATAGGACTCTGGTCAGAAGTAGTGCACTACTAACCCATAGGACTCTGGTCAGAAGTAGTGTACTACTAACCCATAGGACTCTGGTCAGAAGTAGTGTACTACTAACCCATAGGACTCTGGTCAGAAGTAGAGCACTACTAACCCATAGGACTCTGGTCAGAAGTAGTGCACTACTAACCCATAGGACTCTGGTCAGAAGTAGTGCACTACTAACCCATAGGACTCTGGTCAGAAGTAGTGCACTACTAACCCATGGACTCTGGTCAGAAGTAGTGCACTACTAACCCATAGGACTCTGGTCAGAAGTAGTGCACTACTAACCCATGGACTCTGGTCAGAAGTAGTGCACTATGTAGGAAACGTACATTCTGCCTGGTAATCAAACTGTGAAAATAGGAAGTTAACTACTATGACTGGGTCTGTGAGAAGGTCAGCTGATGTTCTTTTCGTGAGAACTACCAGGAACGACCCTAACCCCAACTACCAGGAACGACCCTAACCCGAACTACCAGGAACGACCCTAACCCAAACTATCAGGATCTACCAGGAACGACCCTAACCCCAACTACCAGGAACGACCCTAACCCGAACTACCAGGATCTACCCTAACCCTAACTAGCAGGACCTACCCTAACCCTAACTACCAGGAACGACCCTAACCATAACTACCAGGAATGACCCTAACCCAAACTATCAGGATCTACCAGGATCTACCCTAACCCTAACTACCAGGAACGACCCTAACCCCAACTACCAGGAACGACCCTAACCCGAACTACCAGGAACGACCCTAAACAAAACTACCAGGAACGACCCTAACCCTAACTACCAGGATCTACCCTAACCCTAACTAGCAGGACCTACCCTAACCCTAACTACCAGGAACGACCCTAACCATAACTACCAGGAACGACCCTAACCCAAACTATCAGGATCTACCAGGAACTACCCTAACCCTAACTACCAGAATCTACCAGGAACTACCCAAACCCTAACTACCAGGAATGACCCTAACCCTAACTACCAGGATCTACCCTAACCCAAACTACCAGGATCTACCCTAACCCTAACTAGCAGGACCTACCCTAACCATAACTACCAGGATCTACCCTAACCCTTACTACCAGGATCTACCCTAACCCTAACTAGCAGGACCTACCCTAACCATAACTACCAGGATCTACCAGGAACTACCCTAACCCTAACTACCAGGAACTACCGTAACCATAACTACCAGGATCTACCAGGAACGACCCTAATCCTAACTACAAGGATCTACCAGGAATGACCCTAACTACCAGGATCTACCAGGAACGACCCAAACCCTAACTATCAGGAACGACCCTAACCCTAACTACCAGGAATGACCCTAACCCTAACTACCAGGAATGACCCTAACCCTAACTACCAGGAATGACCCTAACCCTAACTACCAGGATCTACCCTAACCCTAACTACCAGGATCTACCAGGAACGACCCAAACCCTAACTACCAGGATCTACCAGGAACGACCCTAATCCTAACTACAAGGATCTACCAGGAATGACCCTAACTACCAGGATCTACCAGGAACGACCCAAACCCTAACTATCAGGAACGACCCTAACCCTAACTACCAGGAATGACCCTAACCCTAACTACCAGGAATGACCCTAACCCTAACTACCAGGAATGACCCTAACCCTAACTTTCAGGAACGCCCTAACCCTACCTACCAGGATCTACCCTAACCTTAACTACCAGGATCTACCCTAATCCTAACTACCAGGACCTACCCTAACCCTTACTACCAGGAACTAAATTACTATTATTTCACTGTCCACCTCTCTCCAATCTCCCTCCCACTGTAGTCAGGTGATATACATCTCTCTCTAATCTCCCTCCCACTGTAGTCAGGTGATATACATCTCTCTCTAATCTCCCTCCCACTGTAGTCAGGTGATATACATCTCTCTCTAATCTCCCTCCCACTGTAGTCAGGTGATATACACCTCTCTCTAATCTCCCTCCCACTGTAGTCAGGTGATATACACCTCTCTCTAATCTCCCACTGTAGTCAGGTGATATACACCTCTCTCTAATCTCCCTCCCACTGTAGTCAGGTGATATACACCTCTCTCTAATCTCCCTCCCACTGTAGTCAGGTGATATACACCTCTCTCTAATCTCCCACTGTAGTCAGGTGATATACACCTCTCTCCAATCTCCCACTGTAGTCAGGTGATATACATCTCTCTCTAATCTCCCAATGCAGTCAGGTGATATACATCTCTCTCTCTAATCTCCCACTGTAGTCAGGTGATATACACCTCTCTCTAATCTCCCACTGTAGTCAGGTGATATACACCTCTCTCTAATCTCCCACTGTAGTCAGGTGATATACACCTCTCTCTAATCTCCCACTGTAGTCAGGTGATATACACCTCTCTCTAATCTCCCACAGTAGTCAGGTGATATACACCTGTCTCCAATCTCCCTCCCACTGTAGTCAGGTGATATACATCTCTCTCCAATCTCCCTCCACTGTAGTCAGGTGATATACACCTCTCTCCAATCTCCTACTGTAGTCAGGTGATATACACCTCTCTCTAATCTCCCACTGTAGTCAGGTGATATACACCTCTCTCCAATCTCCCACTGTAGTCAGGTGATATACACCTCTCTCCAATCTCCCACTGTAGTCAGGTGATATACATCTCTCTCTAATCTCCCTCCCACTGTAGTCAGGTGATATACACCTCTCTCTAATCTCCCTCCCACTGTAGTCAGGTGATATACATCTCTCTCTAATCTCCCACTGTAGTCAGGTGATATACACCTCTCTCCAATCTCCCACTGTAGTCAGGTGATATACATCTCTCTCTAATCTCCCACTGTAGTCAGGTGATATACATCTCTCTCTAATCTCCCTCCCACTGTAGTCAGGTGATATACACCTCTCTCTAATCTCCCACTGTAGTCAGGTGATATACATCTCTCTCTAATCTCCCTCCCACTGTAGTCAGGTGATATACACCTCTCTCTAATCTCCCTCCCACTGTAGTCAGGTGATATACACCTCTCTCCAATCTCCCACTGTAGTCAGGTGATATACACCTCTCTCTAATCTCCCACTGTAGTCAGGTGATATACATCTCTCTCTAATCTCCCTCCCACTGTAGTCAGGTGATATACACCTCTCTCTAATCTCCCACTGTAGTCAGGTGATATACATCTCTCTCCAATCTCCCACTGTAGTCAGGTGATATACATCTCTCTCCAATCTCCCACTGTAGTCAGGTGATATACACCTCTCTCCAATCTCCCTCCCACTGTAGTCAGGTGATATACATCTCTCTCTAATCTCCCACTGTAGTCAGGTGATATACACCTCTCTCCAATCTCCCACTGTAGTCAGGTGATATACATCTCTCTCTAATCTCCCACTGTAGTCAGGTGATATACACCTCTCTCTAATCTCCCTCCCACTGTAGTCAGGTGATATACACCTCTCTCTAATCTCCCTCCCACTGTAGTCAGGTGATATACATCTCTCTCTAATCTCCCACTGTAGTCAGGTGATATACACCTCTCTCCAATCTCCCACTGTAGTCAGGTGATATACACCTCTCTCCAATCTCCCTCCCACTGTAGTCAGGTGATATACATCTCTCTCTAATCTCCCACTGTAGTCAGGTGATATACACCTCTCTCCAATCTCCCTCCCACTGTAGTCAGGTGATATACATCTCTCTCCAATCTCCCACTGTAGTCAGGTGATATACATCTCTCTCTAATCTCCCTCCCATTGTAGTCATGTTATATACATCTCTCTCCAATCTCCCACTGTAGTCAGGTGATATACACCTCTCTCCAATCTCCCACTGTAGTCAGGTGATATACACCTCTCTCCAATCTCCCACTGTAGTCAGGTGATATACACCTCTCTCTAATCTCCCACTGTAGTCAGGTGATATACACCTCTCTCCAATCTCCCACTGTAGTCAGGTGATATACATCTCTCTCTAATCTCCCACTGTAGTCAGGTGATATACACCTCTCTCCAATCTCCCACTGTAGTCAGGTGATATACATCTCTCTCTAATCTCCCACTGTAGTCAGGTGATATACACCTCTCTCTAATCTCCCTCCCACTGTAGTCAGGTGATATACATCTCTCTCCAATCTCCCACTGTAGTCAGGTGATATACATCTCTCTCCAATCTCCCACAGTAGTCAGGTGATATACATCTCTCTCTAATCTCCCTCCCACTGTAGTCAGGTGATATACATCTCTCTCCAATCTCCCACTGTAGTCAGGTGATATACATCTCTCTCCAATCTCCCACTGTAGTCAGGTGATATACATCTCTCTCCAATCTCCCACTGTAGTCATGTGATATACACCTCTCTCTAATCTCCCTCCCACTGTAGTCAGGTGATATACACCTCTCTCTAATCTCCCACTGTAGTCAGGTGATATACATCTCTCTCTCTAATCTCCCACTGTAGTCAGGTGATATACATCTCTCTCCAATCTCCCACTGTAGTCAGGTGATATACACCTCTCTCTAATCTCCCACTGTAGTCAGGTGATATACACCTCTCTCTAATCTCCCACTGTAGTCAGGTGATATACACCTCTCTCTAATCTCCCACTGTAGTCAGGTGATATACACCTCTCTCTAATCTCCCACTGTAGTCAGGTGATATACATCTCTCTCCAATCTCCCACTGTAGTCAGGTGATATACACCTCTCTCTAATCTCCCTCCCACTGTAGTCAGGTGATATACACCTCTCTCCAATCTCCCACTGTAGTCAGGTGATATACACCTCTCTCCAATCTCCCACTATAGTCAGGTGATATACACCTCTCTCTAATCTCCCACTGTAGTCAGGTGATATACACCTCTCTCCAATCTCCCACTGTAGTCAGGTGATATACATCTCTCTCTAATCTCCCTCCCACTGTAGTCAGGTGATATACACCTCTCTCTAATCTCCCTCCCACTGTAGTCAGGTGATATACATCTCTCTCTAATCTCCCACTGTAGTCAGGTGATATACATCTCTCTCTAATCTCCCACTGTAGTCAGGTGATATACATCTCTCTCTAATCTCCCACTGTAGTTAGGTGATATACACCTCTCTCTAATCTCCCTCCCACTGTAGTCAGGTGATATACATCTCTCTCCAATCTCCCACTGTAGTTAGGTGATATACACCTCTCTCCAATCTCCCACTGTAGTCAGATGATATACATCTCTCTCTAATCTCCCACTGTAGTCAGGTGATATACATCTCTCTCCAATCTCCCACTGTAGTCAGGTGATATACATCTCTCTCCAATCTCCCACTGTAGTTAGGTGATATACACCTCTCTCCAATCTCCCACTGTAGTCAGATGATATACATCTCTCTCCAATCTCTCCAATCTCCACTGTAGTCAGGTGATATACATCTCTCTCCAATCTCCCACTGTAGTCAGGTGATATACATCTCTCTCCAATCTCCCACTGTAGTCAGGTGATATACATCTCTCTCCAATCTCCCACTGTAGTTAGGTGATATACACCTCTCTCCAATCTCCCACTGTAGTCAGATGATATACATCTCTCTCTAATCTCCCACTGTAGTCAGGTGATATACATCTCTCTCCAATCTCCCTCCCACTGTAGTCAGGTGATATACATCTCTCTCCAATCTCCCACTGTAGTCAGGTGATATACATCTCTCTCTAATCTCCCTCCCACTGTAGTCAGGTGATATACACCTCTCTCCAATCTCCCACTGTAGTCAGGTGATATACATCTCTCTCCAATCTCCCACTGTAGTCAGGTGATATACATCTCTCTCCAATCTCCCACTGTAGTCAGGTGATATACATCTCTCTCCAATCTCCCACTGTAGTCAGGTGATATACATCTCTCTCCAATCTCCCACTGTAGTCAGGTGATATACATCTCTCTCTAATCTCCCACAGTAGTCAGGTGATATACATCTCTCTCCAATCTCCCACTGTAGTCAGGTGATATACATCTCTCTCCAATCTCCCACTGTAGTCAGGTGATATACATCTCTCTCCAATCTCCCACTGTAGTCAGGTGATATACATCTCTCTCCAATCTCCCACTGTAGTCAGGTGATATACATCTCTCTCTAATCTCCCACAGTAGTCAGGTGATATACATCTCTCTCCAATCTCCCACTGTAGTCAGGTGATATACATCTCTCTCCAATCTCCCACTGTAGTCAGGTGATATACATCTCTCTCCAATCTCCCACTGTAGTCAGGTGATATACATCTCTCTCCAATCTCCCTCCCACTGTAGTCAGGTGATATACACCTCTCTCTAATCTCCCACTGTAGTCAGGTGATATACACCTCTCTCTAATCTCCCTCCCACTGTAGTCAGGTGATATACATCTCTCTCTAATCTCCCAATGTAGTCAGGTGATATACACCTCTCTCCAATCTCCCACTGTAGTCAGGTGATATACACCTCTCTCTAATCTCCCACTGTAGTCAGGTGATATACACCTCTCTCCAATCTCCCACTGTAGTCAGGTGATATACATATTAATATCTACTACAGTAACATCCCTGTTAATATCTACTACAGTAACATCCCTGTTAATATCTACTACAGTAACATCCCTGTTAATATCTACTACAGTAACATCCCTGTTAATGTTAATATCTACTACAGTAACATCCCTGTTAATATCTACTACAGTAACATCCCTGTTAATATCTACTACAGTAACATCCCTGTTAATATATACTACAGTAACATCCCTGTTCATATCTACTACAGTAACATCCCTGTTAATATATACTACAGTAACATCCCTGTTAATATCTACTACAGTAACATCCCTGTTAATGTTAATATCTACTACAGTAACATCCCTGTTAATATCTACTACAGTAACATCCCTGTTAATATCTACTACAGTCATGTCCCCCACAGTAACACACTAATATAAAACAGTCTTTTCCCTTATCTCTGAGTCATTCCGGGGTCCTTAGCTGAAATCTAAGCCCCTGCCACACAATGCGTCATGGTGCTGCAGCATGCTTGTCCTCTGTCCCGTCCCGTAAACACTGTACCATCTATTACCCTGACACTGGTCCATCTCTCAGCCCTGAGTCACAACACAACACCAGCCACATTCCTACAGTCAGAACTAATGAGTAGTGATGCAGAGAGTGAAACAGTACAAAGTAATTTAATGTCAACACTTACTGCTCCTAGCAACTCTGCTCCCTCCTCCACTGCCATTTTCCCTGTTTGAGAGTGACACCGGAGTCGTCAATTAGCAGCGCAGGGATTGGCCCAAGCAGAGAGACATTATATCAGCGCTAAAAATACCTGGAGGGAAGAAACATGACGAGTTCCGGAGACCAGGACACTACAGCAATGGAACTACCTAGCCTGCTAACACTGGTCTTAACCCCTGAGACTACCTAGCCTGCTAACACTGGTCTCAACCTGACACTACCTAGCCTGCTAACACTGGTCTCAACCTGACACTACCTAGCCTGCTAACACTGGTCTCAACCTGACACTACCTAGCCTGCTAACACTGGTCTCAACCTGACACTACCTAGCCTGCTAACACTGGTCTCAACCTGACACTACCTAGCCTGCTAACACTGGTCTCAACCTGACACTACCTAGCCTGCTAACACTGGTCTCAACCTGACACTACCTAGCCTGCTAACACTGGTCTCAACCTGACACTACCTAGCCTGCTAACACTGGTCTCAACCTGACACTACCTAGCCTGCTAACACTGGTCTCAACCCCTGAGACTACCTAGCCTGCTAACACTGGTCTCAACCCCTGAGACTACCTAGCCTGCTAACACTGGTCTTAACCCCTGAGACTACCTAGTCTGCTAACACTGGTCTCAACCTGACACTACCTAGCCTGCTAACACTGGTCTTAACCCCTGAGACTACCTAGCCTGCATACACTGGTCTTAACCCCTGAGACTACCTAGCCTGCTAACACTGGTCTCAACCTGAGACTACCTAGCCTGCTAACACTGGTCTCAACCTGACACTACCTAGCCTGCTAACACTGGTCTTAACCCCTGAGACTACCTAGCCTGCTAACACTGGTCTCAACCCCTGAGACTACCTAGCCTGCTAACACTGGTCTTAACCCCTGAGACTACCTAGCCTGCTAACACTGGTCTCAACCTGACACTACCTAGCCTGCTGACACTGGTCTCAACCTGACACTACCTAGCCTGCTAACACTGGTCTCAACCTGACACTACCTAGCCTGCTAACACTGGTCTCAACCTGACACTACCTAGCCTGCTAACACTGGTCTCAACCTGACACTACCTAGCCTGCTAACACTGGTCTCAACCTGACACTACCTAGCCTGCTAACACTGGTCTCAACCTGACACTACCTAGCCTGCTAACACTGGTCTCAACCTGACACTACCTAGCCTGCTAACACTGGTCTCAACCTGACACTACCTAGCCTGCTAACACTGGTCTCAACCTGACACTACCTAGCCTGCTAACACTGGTCTTAACCCCTGAGACTACCTAGCCTGCATACACTGGTCTTAACCCCTGAGACTACCTAGCCTGCTAACACTGGTCTCAACCTGACACTACCTAGCCTGCTAACACTGGTCTCAACCTGACACTACCTAGCCTGCTAACACTGGTCTCAACCTGATACTACCTAGCCTGCTAACACTGGTCTTAACCCCTGAGACTACCTAGCCTGCTAACACTGGTCTCAACCTGACACTACCTAGCCTGCTAACACTGGTCTCAACCTGACACTACCTAGCCTGCTAACACTGGTCTCAACCTGACACTACCTAGCCTGCTAACACTGGTCTCAACCTGACACTACCTAGCCTGCTAACACTGGTCTCAACCTGATACTACCTAGCCTGCTAACACTGGTCTTAACCCCTGACACTACCTAGCCTGCATACACTGGTCTTAACCCCTGAGACTACCTAGCCTGCTAACACTGGTCTCAACCTGACACTACCTAGCCTGCTAACACTGGTCTCAACCTGACACTACCTAGCCTGCTAACACTGGTCTCAACCTGATACTACCTAGCCTGCTAACACTGGTCTTAACCCCTGAGACTACCTAGCCTGCTAACACTGGTCTCAACCTGACACTACCTAGCCTGCTAACACTGGTCTCAACCTGATACTACCTAGCCTGCTAACACTGGTCTCAACCTGACACTACCTAGCCTGCTAACACTGGTCTCAACCTGATACTACCTAGCCTGCTAACACTGGTCTCAACCTGACACTACCTAGCCTGCTAACACTGGTCTCAACCTGACACTACCTAGCCTGCTAACACTGGTCTCAACCTGACACTACCTAGCCTGCTAACACTGGTCTCAACCTGAGACTACCTAGCCTGCTAACACTGGTCTCAACCTGATACTACCTAGCCTGCTAACACTGGTCTCAACCTGACACTACCTAGCCTGCTAACACTGGTCTCAACCTGACACTACCTAGCCTGCTAACACTGGTCTCAACCTGACACTACCTAGCCTGCTAACACTGGTCTTAACCCCTGAGACTACCTAGCCTGCTAACACTGGTCTCAACCTGACACTACCTAGCCTGCTAACACTGGTCTCAACCTGACACTACCTAGCCTGCTAACACTGGTCTTACCCCTGAGACTACCTAGCCTGCTAACACTGGTCTTAACCCCTGAGACTACCTAGCCTGCTAACACTGGTCTTAACCTGACACTACCTAGACTCACAGCTCCCTGACACTACCTAGACTCACAGCTCCCTGACACTACCTAGACTCACAGCTCCCTGACACTACCTAGACTCACAGCTCCCTGACACTACCTAGTCTCACAGCTCCCTGACACTACCTAGACTCACAGCCACTACCTAGTCTCACAGCTCCCTGACAGTACCTAGACTCACAGCTCCCTGACAGTATCTAGCCTCACAGCTCCCTGACACTACCTAGACTCACAGCCACTACCTAGTCTCACAGCTCCCTGACAGTACCTAGTCTCACAGCTCCCTGACAGTACCTAGACTCACAGCTCCCTGACAGTATCTAGCCTCACAGCTCCCTGACACTACCTAGTCTCACAGCTCCCTGACACTACCTAGACTCACAGCTCCCTGACACTACCTAGACTCACAGCTCCCTGACACTACCTAGACTCACAGCTCCCTGACACTACCTAGACTCACAGCTCCCTGACAGTATCTAGCTTCACAGCTCCCTGACACTACCGAGTCTCACAGCTCCCTGACACTACCTAGCCTCACAGCATCTAGCTTCACAGCTCCCCAGCCTCACAGCTCCCTGACAGTAATACCGGTGCTGTGACCACTAGCCTTCCCCCAGCTGTCTCCACAGACAGCACCTCTACATAGCTGAGCTGGGGATCTCTCCCTCACTTACCATATTTGTAGGCGCAAGTCACTCCGTGCAGCATGATCCGTAGGGGGGACCAAAATAGCAGCGCAAAATCAGCTGGTTTGGACCGGCCCTGCTGGCCTCCCTGTCTGGAATCTGTTCTGCACAAGTCCTATTGTCATATGGTTCATCAGCTCTTTTCTCTATACAATGCAGTCCACAGCCAGTCAGCCAGCCAGCCAGCCAGCCGTGTAGTCAACCAGTCAGTCTGCCAGTCAGTCAGCCAGCCAGCCAGCCGTGTAGTCAACCAGTCAGCCAGTAAGCCAGCCAGTCAGTCAGCGAGTCCCACTCGTCCCGGCTCAGCCACCCACCACTATAGAGAACCAGTCAGCCATGCCGGTAAGTTGAGCACAAAGTCAACTGGTCCAGTTTAGGGAAGACTTATTATGGAGAGCTGCCTGATCAGTCCGCTTGGTCTGGTCCCTCAACCCACTGCTGGACTGGACACGACTGGGCTGGTAGTAACCACTGTCTGGCAGCATAAACAGCCTTCTCCCCAACAACCGCCAGCCTAATTAATTGAATCAATGCAGTCAGCAGTAATTCATTCTGATATTTTGAAATGCTTCCCTCTCTTTGAGACAGTGAAATGCCTCCCTCTCTTTGGGACAGTGAAATGCCTCCCTCTCTTTGAGACAGTGAAATGCCTCCCTCTCTTTGAGACAGTGAAATGCCTCCCTCTCTTTGAGACAGTGAAATGCCTCCCTCTCTTTGAGACAGTGAAATGCCTCCCTCTCTTTGAGACAGTGAAATGCCTCCCTCTCTTTCAGACAGTGAAATGCCTCCCTCTCTTTCAGACAGTGAAATGCCTCCCTCTCTTTCAGACAGTGAAATGCCTCCCTCTCTTTGAGACAGTGAAATGCCTCCCTCTCTTTGAGACAGTGAAATGCCTCCCTCTCTTTGAGACAGTGAAATGCCTCCCTCTCTTTGAGACAGTGAAATGCCTCCCTCTCTTTGAGACAGTGAAATGCCTCCCTCTCTTTGAGACAGTGAAATGCCTCCCTCTCTTTCAGACAGTGAAATGCCTCCCTCTCTTTCAGACAGTGAAATGCCTCCCTCTCTTTCAGACAGTGAAATGCCTCCCTCTCTTTCAGACAGTGAAATGCCTCCCTCTCTTTGAGACAGTGAAATGCCTCCCTCTCTTTGAGACAGTGAAATGCCTCCCTCTCTTTCAGACAGTGAAATGCCTCCCTCTCTTTGAGACAGTGAAATGCCTCCCTCTCTTTGAGACAGTGAAATGCCTCCCTCTCTTTCAGACAGTGAAATGCCTCCCTCTCTTTCAGACAGTGAAATGCCTCCCTCTCTTTCAGACAGTGAAATGCCTCCCTCTCTTTGAGACAGTGAAATGCCTCCCTCTCTTTCAGACAGTGAAATGCCTCCCTCTCTTTCAGACAGTGAAATGCCTCCCTCTCTTTCAGACAGTGAAATGCCTCCCTCTCTTTGAGACAGTGAAATGCCTCCCTCTCTTTCAGACAGTGAAATGCCTCCCTCTCTTTCAGACAGTGAAATGCCTCCCTCTCTTTCAGACAGTGAAATGCCTCCCTCTCTTTCAGACAGTGAAATGCCTCCCTCTCTTTCAGACAGTGAAATGCCTCCCTCTCTTTCAGACAGTGAAATGCCTCCCTCTCTTTCAGACAGTGAAATGCCTCCCTCTCTTTCAGACAGTGAAATGCCTCCCTCTCTTTCAGACAGTGAAATGACTCCCTCTCTTTCAGACAGTGAAATGCCTCCCTCTCTTTCAGACAGTGAAATGCCTCCCTCTCTTTCAGACAGTGAAATGCCTCCCTCTCTTTGAGACAGTGAAATGCCTCCCTCTCTTTCAGACAATGAAATGCCTCCCTCTCTTTCAGACAGTGAAATGCCTCCCTCTCTTTCAGACAGTGAAATGCCTCCCTCTCTTTCAGACAGTGAAATGCCTCCCTCTCTTTCAGACAGTGAAATGGCTCCCTCTCTTTCAGACAGTGAAATGCCTCCCTCTCTTTCAGACAGTGAAATGCCTCCCTCTCTTTCAGACAGTGAAATGCCTCCCTCTCTTTCAGACAGTGAAATGCCTCCCTCTCTTTCAGACAGTGAAATGACTCCCTCTCTTTAAGACAGTGAAATGCCTCCCTCTCTTTCAGACAGTGAAATGCCTCCCTCTCTTTCAGACAGTGAAATGCCTCCCTCTCTTTGAGACAGTGAAATGCCTCCCTCTCTTTCAGACAGTGAAATGCCTCCCTCTCTTTCAGACAGTGAAATGCCTCCCTCTCTTTCAGACAGTGAAATGCCTCCCTCTCTTTCAGACAGTGAAATGCCTCCCTCTCTTTCAGACAGTGAAATGCCTCCCTCTCTTTCAGACAGTGAAATGCCTCCCTCTCTTTCAGACAGTGAAATGCCTCCCTCTCTTTCAGACAGTGAAATGCCTCCCTCTCTTTGAGACAGTGAA
The DNA here is from genome assembly GCF_023373465.1 of Oncorhynchus keta. Taxonomy (NCBI): domain Eukaryota; kingdom Metazoa; phylum Chordata; class Actinopteri; order Salmoniformes; family Salmonidae; genus Oncorhynchus; species Oncorhynchus keta. The sequence continues at coordinate 176,037 of NW_026278079.1, read as the reverse complement.
ATGCCTCCCTCTCTTTCAGACAATGAAATGCCTCCCTCTCTTTCAGACAGTGAAATGCCTCCCTCTCTTTCAGACAGTGAAATGCCTCCCTCTCTTTCAGACAGTGAAATGCCTCCCTCTCTTTCAGACAGTGAAATGGCTCCCTCTCTTTCAGACAGTGAAATGCCTCCCTCTCTTTCAGACAGTGAAATGCCTCCCTCTCTTTCAGACAGTGAAATGCCTCCCTCTCTTTCAGACAGTGAAATGCCTCCCTCTCTTTCAGACAGTGAAATGACTCCCTCTCTTTAAGACAGTGAAATGCCTCCCTCTCTTTCAGACAGTGAAATGCCTCCCTCTCTTTCAGACAGTGAAATGCCTCCCTCTCTTTGAGACAGTGAAATGCCTCCCTCTCTTTCAGACAGTGAAATGCCTCCCTCTCTTTCAGACAGTGAAATGCCTCCCTCTCTTTCAGACAGTGAAATGCCTCCCTCTCTTTCAGACAGTGAAATGCCTCCCTCTCTTTCAGACAGTGAAATGCCTCCCTCTCTTTCAGACAGTGAAATGCCTCCCTCTCTTTCAGACAGTGAAATGCCTCCCTCTCTTTCAGACAGTGAAATGCCTCCCTCTCTTTCAGACAGTGAAATGCCTCCTCTCTTTCAGACAGTGAAATGACTCCCTCTCTTTCAGACAGTGAAATGCCTCCCTCTCTTTCAGACAGTGAAATGCCTCCCTCTCTTTCAGACAGTGAAATGCCTCCCTCTCTTTGAGACAGTGAAATGCCTCCCTCTCTTTGAGACAGTGAAATGCCTCCCTCTCTTTGAGACAGTGAAATGCCTCCCTCTCTTTGAGACAGTGAAATGCCTCCCTCTCTTTGAGACAGTGAAATGCCTCCCTCTCTTTGAGACAGTGAAATGCCTCCCTCTCTTTGAGACAGTGAAATGCCTCCCTCTCTTTGAGACAGTGAAATGCCTCCCTCTCTTTGAGACAGTGAAATGCCTCCCTCTCTTTGAGACAGTGAAATGCCTCCCTCTCTTTCAGACAGTGAAATGCCTCCCTCTCTTTCAGACAGTGAAATGCCTCCCTCTCTTTCAGACAGTGAAATGCCTCCCTCTCTTTCAGACAGTGAAATGCCTCCCTCTCTTTCAGACAGTGAAATGTCTCCCTCTCTTTGAGACAGTGAAATGCCTCCCTCTCTTTCAGACAGTGAAATTTAATTCACCAAACCAGCCAAACATTAAAAGCAATAACTCAATTACATTTTATTGGCAAAGGTCAATCCAAATATATTTTTATATGGGCCTGTCCTTTCGATAGATCATGGGCCTGTCCTATCGATAGATCATGGGCCTGTCCTATCGATAGATCATGGGCCTGTCCTATCGATAGATCATGGGCCTGTCCTATCAATAGATCATGGGCCTGTCCTATCGATAGATCATGGGCCTGTCCTATCAATAGATCATGGGCCTGTCCTATCGATAGATCATGGGCCTGTCCTATCGATAGATCATGGGCCTGTCCTATCGATAGATCATGGGCCTGTCCTATCGATAGATCATGGGCCTGTCCTATCGATAGATCATGGGCCTGTCCTATCAATAGATCATGGGCCTGTCCTATCAATAGATCATGGGCCTGTCCTATCAATAGATCATGGGCCTGTCCTATCGATAGATCATGGGCCTGTCCTATCGATAGATCATGGGCCTGTCCTATCGATAGATCATGGGCCTGTCCTATCGATAGATCATGGGCCTGTCCTATCGATAGATCATGGGCCTGTCCTATCGATAGATCATGGGCCTGTCCTTTCGATAGATCATGGGCCTGTCCTATCGATAGATCATGGGCCTGTCCTATCGATAGATCATGGGCCTGTCCTATCGATAGATCATGGGCCTGTCCTATCAATAGATCATGGGCCTGTCCTATCGATAGATCATGGGCCTGTCCTATCGATAGATCATGGGCCTGTCCTATCGATAGATCATGGGCCTGTCCTATCGATAGATCATGGGCCTGTCCTATCGATAGATCATGGGCCTGTCCTATCAATAGATAATGGGCCTGTCCTATCAATAGATCATGGGCCTGTCCTATCGATAGATCATGGGCCTGTCCTATCGATAGATCATGGGCCTGTCCTATCGATAGATCATGGGCCTGTCCTATCAATAGATCATGGGCCTGTCCTATCAATAGATCACTAGAAGATGCATATTGTTCATTCTAGGAGAGGTCTCGAATGAGTTTTCTGCTAGCGAATTAAAACTTTTAAATTAAAAGTAGCCAGCTGAAAATAGGTATGTTACCGGCTATTTGGCCGAAATCCGGCGCTTAGAGAAACACAGGGAAAACACAGGGAAAGTACTGAGTGTTGCAACATGCTCTGGGCTGTCTTTATAAAAGAGGTGTGGGACCAGAGAAAGTACTGAGTGTTGCAACATGCTCTGGGTTGTCTTTATAAAAGAGGTGTGGGACCAGAGAAAGTACTGAGTGTTGCAACATGCTCTGGGTTGTCTTTATAAAAGAGGTGTGGGACCAGAGAAAGTACTGAGTGTTGCAACATGCTCTGGGTTGTCTTTATAAAAGAGGTGTGGGCCAGAGAAAGTACTGAGTGTTGCAACATGCTCTGGGTTGTCTTTATAAAAGAGGTGTGGGCCAGAGAAAGTACTGAGTGTTGCAACATGCTCTGGGTTGTCTTTATAAAAGAGGCGTGGGCCAGAGAAAGTACTGAGTGTTGCAACATGCTCTGGGCTGTCTTTATAAAAGAGGTGTGCATCTTAGTGGGGACAAACAGCTCATGAAGACACTGACATCTGCTACTGATACAGGTGAGCTCATGCATGTCTCTCACTATTCTTAACTGATCACAAATCATTTCAAATAAAACAATTGGGAAGGGAGGTTTTCCTGGTGCCTAATGTAACATTGTCCGATCTGTTCAGTCATCATAGGACCTAACTATAATCCTGCATGTTAACACAGTAAAATGTCAATAGTCATAGTGACTGTGTAAGTGTTAGTATTTCACCAACAGCTGGAGACCTGAACAATACTGTAGTAAATGAGCTCCCTTTTCTTACAGGGCGTCCATTCAACATACTATTCTGAAGTTTCCTTCAAAGGCAAACAGACATCTATCACAACAACGATGGTATGTATTAATAAACCACAGCATTATTAGAATGATCAGAAAACAGCATTCAGAGATACTAACGAGAATATAGGACATGTGTCTCTAATGAAAAGCCCATTCTGGTGGGAAGCTGCTATAGACCACCAAGTGCTAACAGTCAGTATCTGGATAATATGTGTGAAATGCTTGATAATGTTTGTGATATCAACAGAGAAGTATATTTTCTGGGGGATTTAAATATTGACGGTCTTTCATCAGGCTGCCCACTCAGGAAAAAACTTCAAACTGGAACCAGTGCCTGTAACCTGGTTCAGGTTATCAGTCAACCTACCAGGGTATTTACAAACAACACAGGAATTAAATCACCAACATGTATTGGTCACATCTTTACTAATGCTGCAGAGATTTGTTTGAAAGCAGTATAGAAATCCATAGGATGTAGTGATCACAATATAACAGCCATATCTAGGAAAACTAACGTTCCAACTGGGTCTAATATAGTGTATAAGAGGACAGGCTGGGCCTAATATAGTGTATAAGAGGACAGGCTGGGCCTAATATAGTGAATAAGAGGACAGGCTGGGCCTAATATAGTGTATAAGAGGACAGGCTGGGCCTAATATAGTGAATAAGAGGACAGGCTGGGCCTAATATAGTGTATAAGAGGACAGGCAGGGCCTAATATAGTGTATAAGAGGACAGGCTGGACCTAATATAGTGTATAAGAGGTCAGGCTGGGCCTAATATAGTGTATAAGAGGTCAGGCTGGGCCTAATATAGTGTATAAGAGGACAGGCTGGGCCTAATATAGTGTATAAGAGGACAGGCTGGGCCTAATATAGTGTATAAGAGGACAGGCTGTATAAGAGGACAGGGCCTAATATAGTGTATAAGAGGACAGGCTGGGCCTAATATAGTGTATAAGAGGTCAGGCTGGGCCTAATATAGTGTATAAGAGGACAGGCTGGGCCTAATATAGTGTATAAGAGGACAGGCTGGGCCTAATATAGTGTATAAGAGGTCAGGATCGGCTGGGCTAATATAGTGTATAAGAGGACAGGCAGGGCCTAATATAGTGTATAAGAGGACAGGCTGGGCCTAATATAGTGTATAAGAGGACAGGCTGGGCCTAATATAGTGTATAAGAGGACAGGCTGGGCCTAATATAGTGTATAAGAGGACAGGCTGGGCCTAATATAGTGTATAAGAGGACAGGCTGGGCCTAATATAGTGTATAAGAGGACAGGCTGGGCCTAATATAGTGTATAAGAGGACAGGCTGGGCCTAATATAGTGTATAAGAGGACAGGCTGGGCCTAATATAGTGAATAAGAGGACAGGCTGGGCCTAATATAGTGTATAAGAGGACAGGCTGGGCCTAATATAGTGTATAAGAGGACAGGCTGGGCCTAATATAGTGTATAAGAGGACAGGCTGGGCCTAATATAGTGTATAAGAGGACAGGCTGGGCCTAATATAGTGTATAAGAGGACAGGCTGGGCCTAATATAGTGTATAAGAGGACAGGCTGGGCCTAATATAGTGTATAAGAGGACAGGCTGGGCCTAATATAGTGTATAAGAGGACAGGCTGGGCCTAATATAGTGTATAAGAGGACATGCTGGGCCTAATATAGTGTATAAGAGGACATGCTGGGCCTAATATAGTGTATAAGAGGACAGGCTGGGCCTAATATAGTGTATAAGAGGACAGGCTGGGCCTAATATAGTGTATAAGAGGACAGGCTGGGCCTAATATAGTGTATAAGAGGACAGGCTGGGCCTAATATAGTGTATAAGAGGACAGGCTGGGCCTAATATAGTGTATAAGAGGACATGCTGGGCCTAATATAGTGTATAAGAGGACAGGCTGGCTGGGCCTAATATAGTGTATAAGAGGACAGGCTGGGCCTAATATAGTGTATAAGAGGACAGGCTGGGCCTAATATAGTGTATAAGAGGACAGGCTGGGCCTAATATAGTGTATAAGAGGACAGGCTGGGCCTAATATAGTGTATAAGAGGACATGCTGGGCCTAATATAGTGTATAAGAGGACAGGCTGGGCCTAATATAGTGTATAAGAGGACAGGCTGGGCCTAATATAGTGTATAAGAGGATATCGCTGGGCCTAATATAGTGTATAAGAGGACAGGCTGGGCCTAATATAGTGTATAAGAGGACAGGCTGGGCCTAATATAGTGTACAAGAGGACAGAGATAATTGCATAATTATCGTATTTCGTATTTCGTCGCCTAACGTAGCCTACTGTATAGGAATATAGTGTATAAGAGGACAGGCTGGGCCTAATATAGTGTATAAGAGGACAGGCTGGGCCTAATATAGTGTATAAGAGGACAGGCTGGGCCTAATATAGTGTATAAGAGGACAGGCTGGGCCTAATATAGTGTATAAGAGGACAGGCTGGGCCTAATATAGTGTATAAGAGGACATGGCTGGGCCTAATATAGTGTATAAGAGGACAGGCTGGGCCTAATATAGTGTAAAGAGGACGCTGCTGGGCCTAATATAGTGTATAAGAGGATAGGCTGGGCCTAATTAGTGTATAAGAGGACAGGCTGGGCCTAATATAGTGTATAAGAGGACAGGCTGGGCCTAATATAGTGTATAAGAGGACAGGCTGGGCCTAATATAGTGTATAAGAGGACAGGCTGGGCCTAATATAGTGTATAAGAGGACAGGCTGGGCCTAATATAGTGTATAAGAGGACAGGCTGGGCCTAATATAGGTATAAGATAACACTGCTATAAGAGGTCTGGGCCTAATATAGTGTATAAGAGGACAGGCTGGGCCTAATATAGTGTATAAGAGGACAGGCATCTCTCCCATAGTGTATAAGAGGACAGGCTGGGCCCCTAATATAGTGTATAAGAGGACAGGCTGGGCCTAATATAGTGTATAAGAGGACAGGCTGGGCCTAATATAGTGTATAAGAGGACAGGCTGGGCCTAATATAGTGTATAAGAGGACAGGCTGGGCCACTACCTTGTATCTCGCTCTCATCCAACACTTCCCACACTGCCCCTACTCTGGGCCTAATATAGTGTATAAGAGGACAGGCTGGGCCTAATATAGTGTATAAGAGGACAGGCTGGGCCTAATATAGTGTATAAGAGGACAGGCTGGGCCTAATATAGTGTATAAGAGGACAGGCTGGGCCTAATATAGTGTATAAGAGGACAGGCTGGGCCTAATATAGTGTATAAGAGGACAGGCTGGGCCACCTTCTCCTCCCTCCTGAATCCTCCCCCCCCTCCTCCCTCTCTGCAGATGGCAGGATTTTGAAAAGGCCGATGAATATAGTGTATAAGAGGTCAGGCTGGGCCTAATATAGTGTATAAGAGGAAATCAGGCTGGGCCTAATATAGTGTATAAGAGGACAGGCTGGGCCTTCTCCCTACCTAGTGCTATAAGACCGGGCTAGGTCTGTAAAAAACCTATAGAGAGGACAGGCTGGGCCTAATATAGTGTATAAGAGGACAGGCTGGGCCTAATATAGTGTATAAGAGGACAGGCTGGGACTAATATCTTCTCTGTATATAGGCGCCTAATATAGTGTATAAGAGGACAGGCTGGGCCTAATATAGTGTATAAGAGGTCAGGCTGGGCCTAATATAGTGTATAAGAGGTCAGGCTGGGCCTAATGGTGTATAAGAGGGCTAGGCCTCTCTAGTGTATAAGAGGTCAGGCTGGGCCTAATATAGTGTATAAGAGGACAGGCTGGGCCATATAGTGTGGATAGGATCACCACCTAATATAGTGTATAAGAGGACAGGCTGGTTCCATGCTGAGCCTAATATAGTGTATAAGAGGACAGGCTGGGTGATCCTAATATAGTGTATAAGAGGACAGGCTGAACCTAACATAGTGTATAAGAGGACAGGCTGGGCCTAATATAGTGTATAAGAGGACAGGCTGTGGCCCTGAGGAGCATAGACGCTGCTGGTCTGTGGTAAGAGGACCAGACTGGGCTGCTGGTCTGTGGTGTGTAATGAGGAGGCTGGGACTAACCAGACGCTGCTGGACATGTGGTGTGCCTAATGAGGAGTTATTATTAGATTATTGCTGGTCTGTATATAGTGTATACCAGAGGCTCTGGCTGGGCCTAATATAGTGTAAAGAGGACAGGCTGATGCTGGGCCTAATATAGTGTATAAGAGGACAGGCTGGGCCTAATATAGTGTATAAGAGGACAGGCTGGGCCTAATATAGTGTATAAGAGGTCAGGCTGAGCCTAACATAGTGTATAAGAGGACAGGCTGGGCCTAATATAGTGTATGCTATTGATGTAAATAATATTTGATGGTCTGTGGTGTGTAATGAGGAGCAACCAGACGCTGCTGGTCTGTGGTGTGTAATGAGGAGCAACCAGACGCTGCTGGTCTGTGGTGTGTAATGAGGAGCAACCAGACGCTGCTGGTCTGTGGTGTGTAATGAGGAGCAACCAGACGCTGCTGGTCTGTGGTGTGTAATGAGGAGCAACCAGATGCTGCTGGTCTGTAATGAGGAGCAACCAGATGCTGCTGGTCTGTGGTGTGTAATGAGGAGCAACCAGATGCTGCTGGTCTGTGGTGTGTAATGAGGAGCAACCAGATGCTGCTGGTCTGTGGTGTGTAATGAGGAGCAACCAGGTGCTGCTGGTCTGTGGTGTGTAATGAGGAGCAACCAGATGCTGCTGGTCTGTGGTGTGTAATGAGGAGCAACCAGATGCTGCTGGTCTGTGGTGTGTAATGAGGAGCAACCAGATGCTGCTGGTCTGTGGTGTGTAATGAGGAGCAACCAGACGCTGCTGGTCTGTGGTGTGTAATGAGGAGCAACCAGATGCTGATGGTCTGTAATGAGGAGCAACCAGATGCTGCTGGTCTGTGGTGTGTAATGAGGAGCAACCAGATGCTGCTGGTCTGTGGTGTGTAATGAGGAGCAACCAGATGCTGCTGGTCTGTGGTGTGTAATGAGGAGCAACCAGATGCTGCTGGTCTGTGGTGTGTAATGAGGAGCAACCAGATGCTGCTGGTCTGTGGTGTGTAATGAGGAGCAACCAGACGCTGCTGGTCTGTGGTGTGTAATGAGGAGCAACCAGATGCTGCTGGTCTGTGGTGTGTAATGAGGAGCAACCAGACGCTGCTGGTCTGTGGTGTGTAATGAGGAGCAACCAGATGCTGCTGGTCTGTAATGAGGAGCAACCAGATGCTGCTGGTCTGTGGTGTGTAATGAGGAGCAACCAGATGCTGCTGGTCTGTGGTGTGTAATGAGGAGCAACCAGATGCTGCTGGTCTGTGGTGTGTAATGAGGAGCAACCAGACGCTGCTGGTCTGTGGTGTGTAATGAGGAGCAACCAGATGCTGCTGGTCTGTGGTGTGTAATGAGGAGCAACCAGATGCTGCTGGTCTGTGGTGTGTAATGAGGAGCAACCAGACGCTGCTGGTCTGTGGTGTGTAATGAGGAGCAACCAGATGCTGCTGGTCTGTAATGAGGAGCAACCAGATGCTGCTGGTCTGTGGTGTGTAATGAGGAGCAACCAGATGCTGCTGGTCTGTGGTGTGTAATGAGGAGCAACCAGATGCTGCTGGTCTGTGGTGTGTAATGAGGAGCAACCAGACGCTGCTGGTCTGTGGTGTGTAATGAGGAGCAACCAGATGCTGCTGGTCTGTGGTGTGTAATGAGGAGCAACCAGACGCTGCTGGTCTGTGGTGTGTAATGAGGAGCAACCAGATGCTGCTGGTCTGTGGTGTGTAATGAGGAGCAACCAGATGCTGCTGGTCTGTGGTGTGTAATGAGGAGCAACCAGATGCTGCTGGTCTGTGGTGTGTAATGAGGAGCAACCAGACGCTGCTGGTCTGTGGTGTGTAATGAGGAGCAACCAGACGCTGCTGGTCTGTGGTGTGTAATGAGGAGCAACCAGATGCTGCTGGTCTGTGGTGTGTAATGAGGAGCAACCAGACGCTGCTGGTCTGTGGTGTGTAATGAGGAGCAACCAGATGCTGCTGGTCTGTGGTGTGTAATGAGGAGCAACCAGATGCTGCTGGTCTGTGGTGTGTAATGAGGAGCAACCAGACGCTGCTGGTCTGTGGTGTGTAATGAGGAGCAACCAGATGCTGCTGGTCTGTGGTGTGTAATGAGGAGCAACCAGATGCTGCACTTGACACATTTATGAAACTACGTATTCCAGTTACTAATAAGCACCCATTCAGAAAATGACTGTAAAAACTGTTAAATCCCCATGGATTGATGAGGAATTGAAAAATTGTTTGGTTGAGAGGGATGAGGCAAAATGTATGGCAATTAAGTCTGGCAATCAGCCTGTTACCAACACTTAGTAAACTTCTGGAAGAAATTGTGTTTGACCAGATACAATGCTATTTCACAGTAAACAGCATGCTTATAGAGAAGGACACTCAACAAGCACAGCATTTTCACAAATGACTGATGATTAGCTGAGAGAAATTGATGATGAAATGATTGTGGGGGCTGTCTTGTTAGACTTCATTGCAGCTTTTGACATTATCGAAAACGTATGTGTTATGGTTTTACATCCCCTGCTATAATGTGGATAAAGAGTTACCTGTCTAACAGAACACAGAGGGTGTTCTTTAATGGCCTCTACAACATAATCCTGGTAGAATCAGGAATTCCCCAGGGTAGCTGTCTAGGCCCCTTACTTTTTCAATCTTTACTAATGACATGCTTCTGGCTTTGAGTAAAGCCAGTGTGTCTATGTATGCGGATGACTCAACACTATACACGTCAGCTACTACAGCAACTGAAATGACTGCCACACTTAACAAAGAGCTGCAGTTAGTTTCAGAATGGGTGGCAAGGAATAAGTCAGGCCTAAATATTTCTAAAACTAAAAGTATTGTATTTGGAACAAAACACTCACTAAACCCTAAACCTCAACTAAATCTTGTAATAAATGATGTGGAAATTGAGATGACTAAACTGCTTGGAGTAACACTAGATTGTAAACTGTCATGGTCAAAACATATAGGTGCAGTAGTAGCTAAGATGGAGAGAAGTCTGTCTATAATCAAGCGCTGCTCTGCCTTCATAACAACACTATCAACAAGGCAGGTGCTACAGGCCCTAGTTTCTACCTTCTTAACAACACTATCAACAAGGCAGGTGCTACAGGCCCTAGTTTCTACCTTCTTAACAGCACTATCAACAAGGCAGGTGCTACAGGCCCTAGTTTCTACCTTCTTAACAGCACTATCAACAAGGCAGGTCCTACAGGCCCTAGTTTCTACCTTCTTAACAGCACTATCAACAAGGCAGGTCCTACAGGCCCTAGTTTCTACCTTCTTAACAACACTATCAACAAGGCAGGTCCTACAGGCCCTAGTTTCTACCTTCTTAACAACACTATCAACAAGGCAGGTCCTACAGGCCCTAGTTTCTACCTTCTTAACAACACTATCAACAAGGCAGGTCCTACAGGCCCTGGTTTTGTCGCACCTTGACTACTGTTCAGTCGTGTGGTCAGGTGCCACAAAGAGGGACTTAGGAAAATTGCAATTGGCTCAGAACAGGGCAGCACAGCTGGCCCTTGGATGTACACAGAGAGCTAATATTAATAATATGCATGTCAATCTCTCCTGGCTGAAAGTGGAGGAGAGATTGACTTCATCACTATTTTAATTTATGAAAGCTATTGACATGTTAAATGCACCGAGCTGTCTGTCTAAACTACTGGCACACAGCTCATACACCCATGTATACCCCACAAGACATGACACCATAGGTCTCTTCACAGTCCCCAAGTCCAGAACAGACTATGGGAGGCGCACAGTACTACATAGAGCCATGACTACATGGAACTCTATTCCACAGTACTACATAGAGCCATGACTACATGGAACTCTATTCCACAGTACTACATAGAGCCATGACTACATGAGCTCTATTCCACAGTACTACATAGAGCCATGACTACATGAACTCTATTCCACAGTACTACATAGAGCCATGACTACATGGAACTCTATTCCACAGTACTACATAGAGCCATGACTACATGGAACTCTATTCCACAGTACTACATAGAGCCATGTCTACATGGAACTCTATTCTACAGTACGACATAGAGCCATGACTACATGGAACTCTATTCTACAGTACTACACAGAGCCATGACTACATGGAACTCTATTCCACAGTACTACATAGAGCCATGACTACATGGAACTCTATTCCACAGTACGACATAGAGCCTTGACTACATGGAACTCTATTCCACAGTACTACATAGAGCCATGACTACATGGAACTCTATTCCACAGTACGACATAGAGCCATGACTACATGGTACTCTATTCCACAGTACGACATACAGCCATGACCACATGGAACTCTATTCCACAGTACTACACAGAGCCATGACTACATGGAACTCTATTCCACAGTACGACATAGAGACATGACTACATGGAACTCTATTCCACAGTACTACATAGAGACATGACTACATGGAACTCTATTCCACAGTACTACATAGAGACATGACTACATGGAACTCTATTCCACAGTACTACATAGAGCCATGACCACATGGAACTCTATTCCACAGTACTACATAGAGACATGACCACATGGAACTCTATTCCACAGTACTACATAGAGCCATGACTACATGGAACTCTATTCCACAGTACTACATAGAGACATGACTACATGGAACTCTATTCCACAGTACTACATAGAGCCATGACTACATGGAACTCTATTCCACAGTACTACTTAGAGACATGACTACATGGAACTCTATTCCACAGTACTACATAGAGCCATGACTACATGGAACTCTATTCCACAGTACTACATAGAGCCATGACTACATGGAACTCTATTCCACAGTACTACATAGAGACATGACTACATGGAACTCTATTCCACAGTACTACATAGAGCCATGACTACATGGAACTCTATTCCACATCAGGTAACTGATGCAGCCATGACTACATGGAACTCTATTCCACAGTACTACATAGAGCCATGACTATATGGAACTCTATTCCACAGTACTACATAGAGCCATGACTACATGGAACTCTATTCCACAGTACTACATAGAGCCATGACTATATGGAACTCTATTCCACAGTACTACATAGAGCCATGACTACATGGAACTCTATTCCACAGTACTACATAGAGCCATGACTATATGGAACTCTATTCCACAGTACTACATAGAGCCATGACTATATGGAACTCTATTCCACAGTACTACATAGAGCCATGACTATATGGAACTCTATTCCACAGTACTACATAGAGCCATGACTACATGGAACTCTATTCCACAGTACTACATAGAGCCATGACTATATGGAACTCTATTCCACAGTACTACATAGAGCCATGACTACATGGAACTCTATTCCACAGTACTACATAGAGCCATGACTATATGGAACTCTATTCCACAGTACTACATAGAGCCATGACTATATGGAACTCTATTCCACAGTACTACATAGAGCCATGACTATATGGAACTCTATTCCACAGTACTACATAGAGCCATGACTACATGGAACTCTATTCCACAGTACTACATAGAGCCATGACTATATGGAACTCTATTCCACAGTACTACATAGAGCCATGACTACATGGAACTCTATTCCACAGTACTACATAGAGCCATGACTATATGGAACTCTATTCCACAGTACTACATAGAGCCATGACTACATGGAACTCTATTCCACATCAGGTAACTGATGCAGCAGTAGAATTAGATTTTAAAACACCTTCTGGAACTGTGGAGAAACACAAACACTGGCACAGACACACACACACACACACACACACACACACACACACACACACACACACACACACACACACACACACACACACACACACACACACGATATCATTTTCACTACACCAACACATGGATTTAGTACTGTAGATATGTGGTAGTGATGGAGTAGGGGCCTGAGGGCACACAGTGTGTTGTGAAATCTGTGAATGTATTGTAATGTTTTTAAAACTGTATAAACTGCCTTATTTTGCTGGACCCCAGGAAGAGTAGCTGCTGCTTTGGCATAATAAATGTATCCATAATAACTACAAATGAACCAACACTAGACAGTTTTTGTGTTAAACTGCTGTATCCATCTACCCTGTGCTGCAGTCCATCTTGCTGCTGGCTCTACTGGCTCCCGTGATGGCGCAGTCCTCCCTGCATCCAGTGGACTGTGATGAGGTCTATAGATCAGGTTCTGGACAAAACGGGGTCTACACCATCTACCCTGCAGGACCTACCTCACCTGTCCAGGTCTTCTGTGACATGGGGTTGGAAAGTGCATATCGAGGAAAGTGGACGGTAAGTTTCAATGTGTGGTATTGAAATACACTTAAAGACTAAATTACCATGAACAATCTCTCTCTCTCCTAATCTGTTTATCAAACAATCTCTCTCTCCTAATCTGTTAATTAAACAATCTCTCTCTCTAATCTGTTAATTAAATAATATATCTCTCTCTCTCCTAATCTGTCAATTAAATAATCTCTCTCTAATCTGTTAATTAAATAATCTCTCTCTCTTAATCTGTTAATTAAATAATCTCTCTCTCTTAATCTGTTAATTAAATAATCTCTCTCTCTCTTAATCTGTCAATGAAACAATCTAATCTGTTAATTAAACAATCTCTCTCTCTCTAATCTGTCAATTAAATAATCTCTCTCTCTCCTAATCTGTTAATTAAACAATCTCTCTTAATCTGTCAATGAAACAATCTCTCTAAATCAGCTGATTCAGAGGCGACAGGATGGATCAGTGAACTTCTACAGGAAGTGGGATCAATACAAGAGTGGTTTTGGGAGCGCAGCTGGAGAGTACTGGCTGGGTAGGAACTGGTTTAACTTCTAGCCAACAGAACGTTCTCCTCCTAGAACCTTGTTCTACCACTGACTTCATCCGGTTTGTCCTAGTTCATTCAAGGCCATTTGTCATTGTATTCAGACAACACAATGAACTGCTATGTTGATCTCATTCTCCAGGGCTGGAGACAATGCATCTCATGACTATGAAAGGAACCTATGAGCTGAGGGTGGACATGGAGGACTTTGAGGGGAATAAGGTCTATGCTCAGTACTCTTCCTTCTCCGTTGGACCAGAGGCTGAAGGATACCTGCTAACACTGGGCTCATTCAAAGATGGAGGAGCAGGTGGGTGACAATTTATATTGTCCAAGAAAAAATAACCCAAGAATAAAAGTCTAATAAAATAGTCCAAGAATATACTGTAGTACCAGAATATAGTCCATTAATATACTGTAGTACCAGAATATAGTCCATTAATATACTGTAGTACCATAATATAGTCCAATAATATACTGTAGTACCCGAATATAGTCCATTAATATACTGTAGTACCATAATATAGTCCAATAATATACTGTACTACCAGAATATAGTCCATTAATATACTGTAGTACCATAATATAGTCCAATAATATACTGTAGAACCAGAATATAGTCCATTAATATACTGTAGTACCATAATATAGTCCAATAATATACTGTAGAACCAGAATATAGAACCAGAATATACTGTAGTACCAGAATATAGTCCAATAATATACTGTAGAACCAGAATATACTTTAGTACCAGAATATAGTCCAATAATATACTGTAGTACCATAATATAGTCCAATAATATACTGTACTACCAGAATATAGTCCATTAATATACTGTAGTACCATAATATAGTCCAATAATATACTGTACTACCAGAATATAGTCCATTAATATACTGTAGTACCAGAATATAGTCCAATAATATACTGTAGTACCAGAATATAGTCCATTAATATACTGTAGTACCATAATATAGTCCAATAATATACTGTAGAACCAGAATATAGTCCATTAATATACTGTAGTACCATAATATAGTCAAATAATATACTGTAGAACCAGAATATAGAACCAGAATATACTGTAGTACCAGAATATAGTCCAATAATATACTGTAGAACCAGAATATACTTTAGTACCAGAATATAGTCCAATAATATACTGTAGAACCAGAATATACTGTAGTACCAGAATATAGAACCAGAATATACTGTAGTACCAGAATATAGTCCAATAATATACTGTAGTACCAGAATATAGTCCAATAATATTGCACCTGAATATAGACCAAGAATATAGTACCAGAATATAGTCCAAGAGAATAGTACAAGAATATAGCACTAGAATATAGTCCAAGGGTATAGTACAAAAATATAGAACCAGAATATAGTACCAGAGTATAGTACCAGAGTATAGTGCCAGAGTATAGTACCATAATATAGCACTAGAATATAGTCAAGGGTATAGTACTAAAATATAGTACCAGAATATAGTACCAGAGTATAGTACCATAATATAGCACTAGAATATAGTCCAAGGGTATAGTACAAAAATATAGAACCAGAATATAGTACCAGAGTATAGTACCATAATATAGCACTCGAATATAGTACCAGAGTATAGTACCATAATATAGCACTAGAATATAGTACCAGAGTATAGTACCATAATATAGCACTAGAATATAGTCCAAGAGGACAGTACCAGAATATAGTACCAGAGTATAGTACCAGAGTATAGTACCATAATATAGCACTAGAATATAGTACCAGAGTATAGTACCATTTTATTTATTTATTTATTTCACCTTTATTTAACTAGGTAGGCAAGTTGAGAACAAGTTCTCATTTACAATTGCGACCTGACCAAGATAAAGCAAAGCAGTTCGACAGATACAACGACACAGAGTTACACATGGAGTAAAACAAACATACAGTCAATAATACAGTATAAACAAGTCTATATACAATGTGAGCAAATGAGGTGAGAAGGGAGGTAAAGGCAAAAAAGGCCATGGTGGCAAAGTAAATACAATATAGCAAGTAAAACACTGGAATGGTAGTTTTGCAATGGAAGAATGTGCAAAGTAGAAATAAAAATAATGGGGTGCAAAGGAGCAAAATAAATAAATAAATTAAATACAGTTGGGAAAGAGGTAGTTGTTTGGGCTAAATTATAGGTGGGCTATGTACAGGTGCAGTAATCTGTGAGCTGCTCTGACAGTTGGTGCTTAAAGCTAGTGAGGGAGATAAGTGTTTCCATAATATAATAATATTATTAATAATTAATAACCATAATATAGTACCATACTATAAAATTGGAATATAGTCCATGAGTATAGTACCATAATATAGCACTGGAATATATTACCAGAGTATAGTACCAGAGTATAGTGGCATAATATAGCACTAGGATATAGTACCAGAGTATAGTACCAGAATATAGCACTAGAATATAGTACCAGAATATAGTACCAGAATATAGTACCATAATATAGTCCATGAGCATAGCACTAGAACATAGTACAAGAGTATAGTACCAGAATATAGTACCAGAGGAAATTACAAGGAAAATAGTGCAAGAAAATCTGTCAACAAGGGTTCATTACTAGGGATGTACGATATATCGGTGAACATATCGGAACCGGCCGATATTAACTAAAAATGACAACATCAGTAGCGGCCTGATGTCTAGTTTAACGCTGATGTGCAAAACAGATGTCAGAGCTGACGTGCAAACCTATATAACGTAGGTACATGACGTAATGACGTCGCGTAAAATGTCGCTACACGTGCAACACAGCATTCCTAACCTGCGCCCACAATGTCTGCTGTGTGGATCGAGCAGACAACAAGTCCAGCAGTCATTTGGAAGGATAACAACATTTCAGAGAGACGACTCAAAGATAATGGAATTCATTGCCCTTGACAATCAACCGTCCTTTGTAGTGGGTGACGTTGGCTTTCGCCGACTGGTCGAGCACCGGTACAAACTACCAAGTAGGCGCTATTTTTCAGATGTTGCCCAACCGAAGTTGGTATTAGCTAGGTTGCCACTTGTTGTTTGCCTATTAAATTTTTCAGATGTTGCCCGAAATTACACAGTAATAGCGTCACTGCTATTAGCTTCACAACATACTATGGAACTATGGGGGTGGCACAGGGTTCAATTCTCGGGCCGACTCTTTTCTCTGTATATATCAATGATGTTGCTCTTGCTGCGGGCGATTCCCTGATCCACCTCTACGCAGACGACACATTCTGTATACTTCTGGCCCTTCCTTGGACACTGTGCTATCTAACCTCCAAACGAGCTTCAATGCCATACAACACTCCTTTTGTGGCCTCCAACTGCTCTTAAACGCTAGTAAAATCAAATGCATGCTTTTATATAATATAATATATAATAATAATAATAATTTTCAACCGATCGCTGCCTGCACCCGCATGCCCGACTAGCATCACCACCGTGGATGGTTCCAACCTTGAATATGTGGACATCTATAAGTACCTAGGTGTCTGGCTAGACTGCAAACTCTCCTTCCAGACTCATATCAAACATCTCCAATCTAAAATCAAATCTAGAGTCGGCTTTCTATTTCGCAACAAAGCCTCCTTCACTCACGCCGCCAAACTTACCCTAGTAAAACTGACTATCCTACCGATCCTCGACTTCGGCGATGTCATCTACAAAATGGCTTCCAACACTCTACTCAGCAAACTGGATGCAGTTTATCACAGTGCCATCCGTTTTGTTACTAAAGCACCTTATACCACCCACCACTGCGACCTGTATGCTCTAGTCGGCTGGCCCTCACTACATATTCGTCGCCAGACCCAAGTCCATGCTAGGTAAAGCTCCGCATTATCTCAGTTCACTGGTCACGATGGCAACACCCACCCGTAGCACGCGCTCCAGCAGGTGTATCTCACTGATCATCCCTAAAGCCAACACCTCATTTGGCCGCCTTCCCTTCCAGTTCTCTGCTGCCTGTGACTGGAACGAATTGCAAAAATCGCTGAAGTTGGAGACTTTTATCTCCCTCACCAACTTTAAACATCTGCTATCTGAGCAGCTAACTGATCGCTGCAGCTGTACATAGTCCATCGGTAAAATAGACCACCCAATTTACCTACCTCATCCCCATACTGTTTTTATTTATTTACTTTTCTGCTCTTTTGCACACCAGTATCTCTACCTGCACATGACCATCTGATCATGCATCACTCCAGTGTTAATCTGCAAAATTGTAATTATTCGCCTACCTCCTCATGCCTTTTGCACACAATGTATATAGACACTTTTTGTCTTCTTTTTTTCTACTGTGTTATTGACTTGTTTATTGTTTACTCCATGTGTAACTCTGTGTTGTTGTCTGTTCACACTACTATGCTTTATCTTGGCCAGGTCGCAGTTGTAAATGAGAACTTGTTCTCAACTTGCCTACCTGGTTAAATAAAGGTGAAAAAAAATACAACCAGCCTGAAAACAATGACCAGTAGAAACTGCAGTCATTTTCATTATTCTTGGCAATGATTTAGGAATCCTTGTGAGTTAGTATTAGCAAGGTAGCCACTTGTTGTTTGCCTAATGAAATGGAACTTCAGTTCATGAAAATAAATAGCTAGCCAGATACTTAACCCTGTCTCCCAAAGCTAACGTTATAAGCAGCCAGCTAGCTTCATCTGGCTAGTGAGGCTCGACCGACCGGGATATGTGTTGTGAAGCTAGCCACAATAAGGATTAGGCACAATAGTGGAATTTGTGGTTTGCTTTCAAAATAAAAGTCTGTTGTTGACAGTGATGCAATGAATACAAATAGTAGAATTATGCCATACTTGTATTTTGAAGGCTAACCAGCAAAGTCCACTATTGTGGTTAATCCTTATTGTGGCTAGCTTCACATAGATGGGTCCGATGAATAATACAATTAAGATCTGTCTTACAAATTAGGTTATTTTAGATGATGACACCTAGCTATATAGTTAGCTAGCTAATTAAAGCTACTGAAATAGATGTTTGCTAGCGAACTATAGCTACTGAAACAGATGTCAGCTAGCTAACTATAGCTACTTAAATAGATGTTAGCTAGCTAACTATAGCTACTGAAATAGATGTTAGGTAGCAAAATATAGCTACTGAAATAGATGTTAGCTTGCTAACTATAGCTACTTAAATAGATGTTAGCTAGCGAACTATAGCTACTGAAATAGATGTTAGCTAGCTAACTATAGCTACTGAAATAGATGTTAGCTAGCTAACTATAGCTACTTAAATAGATGTTAACTAGCGAACTATAGCTACTGAAATAGATGTTAGCTAGCTAACTATAGCTACTGAAATAGATGTTAGCTAGCTAACTATAGCTACTGAAATAGATGTTAGCTAGCTAACTATAGCTACGTAAATAGATGTTAACTAGCTTCTAACTATAGCTACTGAAATAGATGTTAGCTAGCTAACTATAGCTACTTAAATAGATGTTAACTAGCTTAACTATGTCTACTTAAATAGATGTTAACTAGCGAACTATAGCTACTGAAACAGATGTTAGCTAGCTAACTATAGCTACTTAAATATATGTTAGCTAGCCAACTATAGCTACTGAAATAGATGTTAGCTAGCGAACTATAGCTACTTAAATAGATGTTAACTAGTGAACTATAGCTACTGAAATAGATGTTAGGTAGAACTATAGCTACTTAAATAGATGTTAACTAGTGAACTATAGCTACTGAAATAGATGTTAGGTAGCGAACTATAGCTACTTAAATAGATGTTAACTAGAACTATAGCTACTGAAATAGATGTTAGCTAGCTAACTATAGCTACTTAAATAGATGTTAACTAGCTAACTATAGCTACTGAAATAGATGTTAGCTAGCGAACTATAGCTACTTAAATAGATGTTAACTAGCTAACTATAGCTACTGAAATAGATGTTAACTGAGCTAACTATAGCTACTTAAATAGATGTTAACTAGTTAACTATAGCTACTGAAATAGATGTTAGCTAGCTAACTATAGCTACTTAAATAGATGTTAACTAGCGAACTATGTCTACTGAAATAGATGTTAGCTAGTGAACTATAGCTACTTTTTTAAATAGATGTTAACTAGCTAACTATAGCTACTGAAATAGATGTTAGCTAGCTTAACCATAGCTACTTAAATAGATGTTAACTAGTGAACTATAGCTACTGAAATAGATGTTAGGTAGTGAACTATAGCTACTTAAATAGATGTTAACTAGTGAACTATAGCTACTGAAATAGATGTTAGGTAGCGAACTATAGCTACTTAAATAGATGTTAACTAGCGAACTATAGCTACTGAAATAGATGTTAGCTAGCTAACTATAGCTACTTAAATAGATGTTAACTAGCTAACTATAGCTACTGAAATAGATGTTAGCTAGCGAACTATAGCTACTTAAATAGATGTTAACTAGCTAACTATAGCTACTGAAATAGATGTTAGCTAGCGAACTATAGCTACTTAAATAGATGTTAACTAGCGAACTATAGCTACTGAAATAGATGTTAGCTAGCTAACTATAGCTACTTAAATAGATGTTAACTAGCGAACTATGTCTACTGAAATAGATGTTAGCTAGCTAACTATAGCTACTGAAATAGATGTTAGCTAGCTAACTATGTCTACTGAAATAGATGTTAACTAGCTAACTATGTCTACTGAAACAGATTATGTCGTGTTTTTGGGGAAGAATATTGTTTGCATCCATCAACTAGCTAGCTTTTTTATGACCAGGACTGTGAGAGACAACTTTACCAGCATCATAGCATACGTATTGATGAATCTTTGTAACATGAAATACGAGTGATAGTGTAATCAATATGAGTGATGTGTAATAACTATGTAAAAAAAATATGAACACCTTAAATTATTATGTGACATGCAGTCATATTCAGGTCCTGATTGGTCAACAAGCTTAATTGACACGTCAAATTGTGTTAAATAGTATATATTTTTGACGCGCACAGACCCAAACGGCGTTCCATAGAAATCCTGGTTGAGAATAAAACGACTGAACAATGAAACAGCACAGCAAGTAAGTGAAAGAAATAGGTTGTGATGATGTTTTTCTGGTAATGGGGACATACGTAAATGCCAACAAAATAACTTTTTGGTCAGTGTGGTGTTTGTGTGTGACCTTTATTTAACTAGGCAAGTCCGTTAAGAACAAATTCTTATTTACAATGACGGCCTTCCCCGGCCAAACCCGGACGATGCTGGGACAATTGTGCTCCGCCCTACGGGACTCTCAATCACGGCCGGATGTGATACAGCCTGGATTCGAACCAGGGACTGTAGTGACGCCTCTTGCACTGAGATGCAGGGCCTTAGACAGCTGCGTCCATGTGTGTGTGTGTTAACTATTTAACTGAATGCTTCAAAGGCTGTAAACATGTTTTATATCAGTTATCTGCATCGGTATCAGGTTTTTTTGGGGCAAGGAACATATTGGTATTGGTGTGGCCAGACATGTGATATCGGTGCATCACTAGTTCATACCTAAAGCTGGTGGAAGTATTATCATGAAGTTACCTAGAGTCCTTATTTATCTCCTCTGTTTCCTCAGGAGATTCTCTGGGTTTTCACAATGGTCACAAATTTACAACGTTAGATAAAGACCAGGACCTTAACGCCGCCAACTGTGCCCAGGTGTACTACGGAGGATTTTGGTACACCAACTGCCATGCTACTAACCCCAATGGGATATATGCATGGGGCGAGTCTACCTTTGGTATTGGCATCAACTGGAATTCATGGAAAGGCCATACATACTCCCTGGGAAAGCCATCACCATGAAGATCAGACCAGCCCCTCAATAATTTCTAACACAATTGTAAAATCTGATTTTCAATAACAATTATTGCCATACAAACATTTCCAGCACATGTACATATTCCATTTATATGGGAGAGGGGGGTCTTTTAAGTAGGGTTTGTGTTTGGGTCTTCAGAGATTAGAAGGTGCAGCAGGATACAGAAGATCTCAGATCTACTCTGAAGTGCAGTGTTGCCATAGCAACAGAACCCTGACTGCAGTGGGGATTATATGACTCTGACCCATCATTTAACTATCTCTGTCTCTCCCCTTACCACTGTCTGTCTCTTCACGTAACACACTGTCTGTCTCTTGCCCTAACACACTGTCTGTCTTTGCCCTAACACACTGTCTGTCTCTTACCCCTAACACTGTCTGTCTCTACCCTAACACACTGTCTGTCTCTTTACCCTAACACACTGTCTGTCTCTTACCCTAAACACACTGTCTGTCTCTTACCCTTAACACACTGCCTGTCCCTAGTTTAACACACTGTCTGTCTCCCTACCCTAACACACTGTCGTCACCTTAACACACTGTCTGTCTCTTACCCTAACACACTGTCTGTCTCTTACCTTAACACACTGTCTGTCTCTTACCCTAACACACTGTCTGTCTCTTACCCTAACACACTGTCTGTCTCTTACCTTAACACACTGTCTGTCTCTTACCCTAACACACTGTCTGTCTCTTACCCTAACACACTGTCTGTCTCTTACCTTAACACACTGTCTGTCTCTTACCCTAACACACTGTCTGTCTCTTACCCTAACACCTGTCTGTCTCTACCTTAACACATCTGTCTCTTACCCTACACACTGTCTGTCTCTTACCCTAACACACTGTCTGTCTCTTACCCTAACACACTGTCTGTCTCTTACCCTAACACACTGTCTGTCTCTTACCTTAACACACTGTCTGTCTCTTACCCTAACACACTGTCTGTCTCTTACCTTAACACACTGTCTGTCTCTTACCCTAACACACTGTCTGTCTCTTACCCTAACACACTGTCTGTCTCTTACCCTAACACACTGTCTGTCTCTTACCCTAACACACTGTCTGTCTCTTACCTTAACACACTGTCTGTCTCTTACCCTAACACACTGTCTGTCTCTTACCCTAACACACTGTCTGTCTCTTACCCTAACACACTGTCTGTCTCTTACCTTAACACACTGTCTGTCTCTTACCTTAACACACTGTCTGTCTCTTACCCTAACACACTGTCTGTCTCTTACCCTAACACACTGTCTGTCTCTTACCCTAACACACTGTCTGTCTCTTACCTTAACACACTGTCTGTCTCTTACCCTAACACACTGTCTGTCTCTTACCTTAACACACTGTCTGTCTCTTACCCTAACACACTGTCTGTCTCTTACCCTAACACACTGTCTGTCTCTTACCCTAACACACTGTCTGTCTCTTACCTTAACACACTGTCTGTCTCTTACCCTAACACACTGTCTGTCTCTTACCTTAACACACTGTCTGTCTCTTACCCTAACACACTGTCTGTCTCTTTACCCTAACACACTGTCTGTCTCTTACCCTAACACACTGTCTGCTCTTACCTTAACACACTGTCTGCTTCTTACCCAACATTACTGTCTGCCCTTACCCCAACACACTGTCTGTCTCTTACCCTCGTAACACACTGTCTGTCCTCTTACCTTAACATACTGTCTGTCTCTACCCTAACACACTGTCTGTCTCTTACCCTAACACACTGTCTGTCTCTTACCCTAACACACTGTCTGTTATGATCACCAACACTTGAAATAAAGACAGATACTGTACCTGCAAAATGATGAATTCTCCGCAGTTTTATTGTGCAATGTTTAGGAACCAATGGTCTTTGTTGCCATGCTAAAAACACATCACTTTAAGCTCCATATTGAAATAGCATCAGTTTATATGACTTTAGAATAGTTACATGTGTGTAATGACTTCAGCCAACCATGTTGCATTGAGTTTGTGGGTCAGACGGGTGAAGTGATTCCAATAATGAGGGTAGACCTATTGAGTGGCTTAAAGAAATACACATCACAACATCAGGTCAATTGAGTGAGAAATGCCTCTTGTATGTGTGTAGATCTTTGTTTTGTCTCACTGTTTGATGCATTGTCATCTACTTCTACATGTGTCACATACAAACCTATTACTACCTGTCAGGCAAGGAGATTGAGGTTGTAACCTCATATAAATATCTTTGGATACTACCTGTCAGGGCAAGGAGATTGAGGTTGTAACCTCATAAAATATCTTGAATTTTAATTGATGATGGCCTTCTCTTTTAAATAGTATATTCAATAATCCTCAAAAAATTGAAGCTGAAGTTGGGATTTTATTTTGAATAAGGCCTGTTTTTCTTTTGAAGCCAGAAGGAGGCTAGTATTAGCTACATGTATGCCTTTCTAGACTATGGGGATATTTTATATAACGGTCAGAGCGCCCACTTGACGCTCTGGCTGATGACGGTTTTACCTCTGATAACGTTAGCTAGCCAGCTAACAGCTAACGTTAGCTAGTGAGCCAGTCAGCTAACGTTAGCTAGCTAGCTAACAGTACACTTTAACTTGAAAATAAACCACTTTCTGTCAAATTTAGAAACGTGTAATATCTGAAAATGTAGCTAGCTAATGCTAGACTATCTTACCCGTATACATCATCATGTATGATGAACGCATCTCCCTGTCAGGGATGCCATTACCACTGCTGCCCTTAGTTTGAAGATGTAATCCGGAGATGGTGTTTTCTCCATCTCTTTAGCTATCATACTCTAAGAACAGGGCTCCGGGCAGCCGAGCGGAAATGGAGGAAAACTCGCCTCCCTGCGGACCTGGCATCCTTTCACTCCCTCCTCTCTACATTTTCCTCCTCTGTCTCTGCTGCTAAAGCCACTTTCTACCATTCTAAATTCCAAGCATCTGCCTCTAACCCTAGGAAGCTCTTTGCCACCTTCTCCTCCCTCCTGAATCCTCCCCCTCCTCCCTCTCTGCAGATTACTTCGTCAACCATTTTGAAAAGAAGGTCGACGACATCCGATCCTCGTTTGCTAAGTCAAACGACACCGCTGGTTCTGCTCACACTGCCCTACCCTGTGCTCTGACCTCTTTCTCCCCTCTCTCTCCAGATGAAATCTCGCGTCTTGTGACGGCCGGCCGCCTAACAACCTGCCCGCTTGACCCTATCCCCTCCTCTCTTCTCCAGACCATTTCCGGAGACCTTCTCCCTTACCTCACCTCGCTCATCAACTCATCCCTGACCGCTGGCTACGTCCCTCCCGTCTTCAAGAGAGCGAGAGTTGCACGCCTTCAGAAAAAACCTACACTCGATCCCTCCGATGTCAACAACTACAGACCAGTATCCCTTCTCTCTTTTCTCTCCAAAACTCTTGAGCGTGCCGTCCTTGGCCAGCTCTACCGCTATCTCTCTCAGAATGACCTTCTTGATCCAAATCAGTCAGGTTTCAAGACTAGTCATTCAACTGAGACTGCTCTTCTCTGTATCACGGAGGCGCTCCGCACTGCTAAAGCTAACTCTCTCTCCTCTGCTCTCATCCTTCTAGACCTATCGGCTGCCTTCGATACTGTGAACCATCAGATCCTCCTCTCCACCCCTCTCCGAGTTGGGCATCTCCGGCGCGGCCCACGC
This sequence comes from Oncorhynchus keta, assembly GCF_023373465.1. Taxonomy (NCBI): domain Eukaryota; kingdom Metazoa; phylum Chordata; class Actinopteri; order Salmoniformes; family Salmonidae; genus Oncorhynchus; species Oncorhynchus keta. The sequence continues at coordinate 150,515 of NW_026278079.1, read as the reverse complement.
TTGGATTGCGTCCTACCTGACAGGTCGCTCCTACCAGGTGGCGTGGCGAGAATCTGTCTCCTCACCACGCGCTCTCACCACTGGTGTCCCCAGGGCTCTGTTCTAGGCCCTCTCTTATTCTCGCTATACACCAAGTCACTTGGCTCTGTCATAACCTCACATGGTCTCTCCTATCATTGCTATGCAGACGACACACAATTAATCTTCTCCTTTCCCCCTTCTGATGACCAGGTGGCGAATCGCATCTCTGCATGTCTGGCAGACATATCAGTGTGGATGACGGATCACCACCTCAAGCTGAACCTCAGCAAGACGGAGCTCCTCTTCCTCCCGGGAAGGACTGCCCGTTCCATGATCTCGCCATCACGGTTGACAACTCCATTGTGTCCTCCTCCCAGAGCGCTAAGAACCTTGGCGTGATCCTGGACAACACCCTGACGTTCTCAACTAACATCAAGGCGGTGTCCCGTTCCTGTAGGTTCATGCTCTACAACATCCGCAGAGTACGACTCCTGCCTCACACAGGAAGCGGCGCAGGTCCTAATCCAGGCACTTGTCATCTCCCGTCTTGATTACTGCAACTCGCTGTTGGCTGGGCTCCCTGCCTGTGCCATTAAACCCCTACAACTCATCCAGAACGCCGCAGCCCGTCTGGTGTTCAACCTTCCCAAGTTCTCTCACGTCACCCCGCTCCTCCGCTCTCTCCACTGGCTTCCAGTTGAAGCTCGCATCCGCTACAAGACCATGGTGCTTGCCTACGGAGCTGTGAGGGAGCGGCACCTCAGTACCTCCAGGCTCTGATCAGGCCCTACACCCAAACAAGGGCACTGCGTTCATCCACCTCTGGCCTGCTCGCCTCCCTACCACTGAGGAAGTACAGTTCCCGCTCAGCCCAGTCAAAACTGTTCGCTGCTCTGGCCCCCAATGGTGGAACAAACTCCCTCACGACGCCAGGACAGCGGAGTCAATCACCACCTTCCGGAGACACCTGAAACCCCACCTCTTCAAGGAATACCTAGGATAGGGTAAGTAATCCTTCTCACCCCCCTAAAAGATTTAGATGCACTATTGTAAGTGGCTGTTCCACTGGATGTCATAAGGTGTATGCACCAATTTGTAAGTCGCTCTGGATAAGAGCGTCTGCTAAATGACTTAAATGTAAATGTAAATGTAATTACACTGATTTCAAAACTTGATCCTCCAGAAAGTGGAGAGCAACACTTATGCAGCTCCACTACACGATACATTTCATAAAAAGCCACGTTCGACAGTATTACCAACAGACTGACCAGCTCAAATAGACAGAAGCCCTCCATATGGCAGACCAATCTGAAATCCTCTCTCGGCATGTCCAGCCCACTCATTATCTCAGCCAATCACGGCTAGTTGGAAGGTTGCTGCCTTTTTTCTGTGGCTTAACCAATAAGGCTCGTAATTTATCAATTGTATTTGTATTTACAGGCGGCATACATGGTTGTTATTAAGGCAAATGAAAGTTCACATGTTCCAGAAGGCATTTCTGCCCCAAAAAACGCATTTTGATTAAAACACATTTTTATTAAATGGCTCTCCTGTGAAGTTGTGACTTGCGACACACGCCTAGTTTCCTGAAATGGGTCACAATTGACAACAGACTTTCAACACGCTTATTGGGAAGGACACTCAACATGCACATCACTTACACAAATGACTGATGATTGGCTGAGATAAATTGATGATAAATAGATTGTGGGGTCTGTTTTGTTAGACTTCAGTGCAGCTTCTCCCATTATCGATCATAGTCTGCTGCAGGAAAAACGTATGTGTTATGGCTTTAAACCCCCTGCTAAATTGTGGATAAAGAGTTACCTGCCTAACAGAACAGAAGCCTCTCTGACATTATTCAGGTAGAATCAGGAATTCCCCAGGGCAACTATCTAGGCCTCTTACATGCTACTGGCTTTGAGTAAAGCCATTGTGTCTATGTATGCGGATGACTCAACACTATACAGGTCAGCTAACTGCAGCGACTAAAATGACTGCAGAAGTCTGTAATAAAGTGCTCCTCTGCCTTTTTAACAACACTATCAACAAGGCAGGTCCTACAGGTCCTAGTTTCTACCTTCTTAACAACACTATCAACAAGGCAGGTCCTACAGGCCCTAGTTTCTACCTTCTTAACAACACTATCAACAAGGCAGGTCCTACAGGCCCTAGTTTCTACCTTCTTAACAACACTATCAACAAGGCAGGTCCTACAGGCTCTAGTTTCTACCTTCTTAACAACACTATCAACAAGGCAGGTCCTACAGGCTCTAGTTTCTACCTTTCTTAACAACACTATCAACAAGGCACGTCCTACAGGCCCTAGTTTCTACCTTCTTAACAACATTATCAACAAGGCAGGTCCTACAGGCTCTAGTTTCTACCTTCTTAACAACACTATCAACAAGGCAGGTCCTACAGGCCCTAGTTTCTACCTTCTTAACAACACTATCAACAAGGCAGGTCCTACAGGCTCTAGTTTCTACCTTCTTAACAACACTATCAACAAGGCAGGTCCTACAGGCCCTAGTTTCTACCTTCTTAACAACACTATCAACAAGGCAGGTCCTACAGGCTCTAGTTTCTACCTTCTTAACAACACTATCAACAAGGCAGGTCCTACAGGCTCTAGTTTCTACCTTCTTAACAACACTATCAACAAGGCAGGTCCTACAGGCTCTAGTTTCTACCTTCTTAACAACACTATCAACAAGGCAGGTCCTACAGGCTCTAGTTTCTACCTTCTTAACAACACTATCAACAAGGCAGGTCCTACAGGCTCTAGTTTCTACCTTCTTAACAACACTATCAACAAGGCAGGTCCTACAGGCCCTAGTTTCTACCTTCTTAACAACACTATCAACAAGGCAGGTCCTACAGGCTCTAGTTTCTACCTTCTTAACAACACTATCAACAAGGCAGGTCATACTGGCCCTAGTTTCTACCTTCTTAACAACACTATCAACAAGGCAGGTCCTACAGGCTCTAGTTTCTACCTTCTTAGCAACACTATCAACAAGGCAGGTCCTACAGGCCCTAGTTTCTACCTTCTTAACAACACTATCAACAAGGCAGGTCCTACAGGCTCTAGTTTCTACCTTCTTAACAACACTATCAACAAGGCAGGTCCTACAGGCTCTAGTTTCTACCTTCTTAACAACACTATCAACAAGGCAGGTCCTACAGGCCCTAGTTTCTACCTTCTTAACAACACTATCAACAAGGCAGGTCCTACAGGCTCTAGTTTCTACCTTCTTAACAACACTATCAACAAGGCAGGTCCTACAGGCCCTAGTTTCTACCTTCTTAACAACACTATCAACAAGGCAGGTCCTACAGGCCCTAGTTTCTACCTTCTTAACAACACTATCAACAAGGCAGGTCCTACAGGCTCTAGTTTCTACCTTCTTAACAACACTATCAACAAGGCAGGTCCTACAGGCTCTAGTTTCTACCTTCTTAACAACACTATCAACAAGGCAGGTCCTACAGGCTCTAGTTTCTACCTTCTTAGCAACACTATCAACAAGGCAGGTCCTACAGGCCCTAGTTTCTACCTTCTTAACAACACTATCAACAAGGCAGGTCCTACAGGCTCTAGTTTCTACCTTCTTAACAACACTATCAACAAGGCAGGTCCTACAGGTCCTAGTTTCTACCTTCTTAACAACACTATCAACAAGGCAGGTCCTACAGGCCCTAGTTTCTACCTTCTTAACAACACTATCAACAAGGCAGGTCCTACAGGCCCTAGTTTCTACCTTCTTAACAACACTATCAACAAGGCAGGTCCTACAGGCTCTAGTTTCTACCTTCTTAACAACACTATCAACAAGGCAGGTCCTACAGGCTCTAGTTTTGTCTCACCTGGACTACTGTTCAGTCGTGTGGTCAGGTTACACAAAGAGAGACTTAGGAAAATTGCAATTTGCTCAAAACATGGCAGCACGGCTGGTCCTTGAATACACACAGAGAACAAACAAACAATAAGATGCATGTCAATCTCTCCTGGCTGAAAGTGGAGGAGAGATTGACTTCATCACTACATGCATTTGTGAGAGGTATTGATATGTTGAAAGCACCAAGCTGTCTGTTTAAACGACTAGCACACAGCTCAGACACCCAAGGAAAAACTTTTAGTCTTGAAATCTTTGGTTGTTTACTACACTACTCAATCTGTGAATCCTTAAAGAGATGGGTGGAGCTAAGGCTTAATAAGAGGGTGTGAACGATGCTTATTGGGTGGGGCTAAGGCTTAATAAGAGGGTGTGAACGATGCTGATTGGGTGGGGCTAAGGCTTAATAAGAGGGTGTGAACGATGCTGATTGGGTGGGGCTAAGGCTTAATAAGAGGGTGTGAACGATGCTGATTGGGTGGGGCTAAGGCTTAATAAGAGGGTGTGAACGATGCTGATTGGGTGCAGACAAATTAGAGCTCTCCAAGTACACTACCGTTCAAAAGTTTGGGGTCACCTAGAAATGTCCTTGTTTTTTAAACAAAATGAAACATTTTGTCCATTAAAATAACATCAAATTGATCAGAAACACAGTGTAGACATTGTTAATGTTGTAAATTACTATTGTAGGTGGAAACGGCTGATTTTTAATGGAATATCTACATAGGTGTACAGAGGCCCATTATCAGCAACCATCACTCCTGTGTTCAAATGGCACGTTGTGTTAGCTAATCCAAGTTGATCATTTTAAAAGGCTAATTGATCATTAGAAAACCCTTTTGCAAATATGTTAGCACAGTTGAAAACTGCTGTCCTGATTAAATAAGCAATAAACCTGGCCATCTTTAGACTAGTTGAGTATCTGGAGCATCAACATTTGTGGGTTTACTACAGGCTCAAATGGTTTAGAAAGTACTTTCTTCAGAAACTCGTCAGTCTGTTCTTGTTTCTGAGAAATGAAGGCTATTCCATGTGAGAAATTACCAAGAAACTGAAGATCTGGTAGAACCTCAGAACATGTGGGATACAGTGTAACCAACCCATTATGAAGACTCCAGAACCCTCAGAACATGTGACACAGTGTAATCAACCCATTATGACGACTCAGAACCCTCAGAACATGTGACACAGTGTGTAATCAACCCATTATGAAGACTCCAGGAACTCCTCAGAACATGTGACACAGTGTAATCAACCCATGGTGACGACTCCAGAACCCTGAGAACATGGGACACGATGTGTAACTCAACCCAACAGTGACGACTCCAGAACCTCAGAACATGTGACACAGTGTGTAATCAACCCATTATGAAGACTCCAGACCTCAGAACATGTGACACAGTGTGTAATCAACCCATTATGACGACCTAGAACCCTGAGAACATGTGACACGATGTGTAACTAACCCACTATGACGACTCTAGGACCCTGAGAACATGTGACACGGTGTAAATCAACCCATTATGAAGACTCCAGGACCCTCAGAACATGTGACACAGTGTGTAACCAACCCATTATAAAGACTCCAGAACCCTCAGAATATAACTGACACAGTGTGTAATCAACCCATTATGAAGACTCCAGAACCCTCAGAACATGTGATACCGTGTGTAATCAACCCATTATGACGTACTCAGAACCCTCAGAACATGTGACACAGTGTGTAATCAACCCATTATGAAGACTCCAGAACCCTCAGAACATGTGACACAGTGTGTAATCAACCCATTATAAAGACTCCAGAACCCTCAGAACATGTGACACAGTAACCAACCCATTATGAAGACTCCAGAACCCTCAAACATGTGATACCGTGGCTGTAATCAACCCATTAAGAAGACTCCAGAACCCTCAGTGTGTTTGAGGATCCACACAGTGTAATCATAATGAACCCTCTATGTAAATGCTGAAGCTGTCCTAGTTAGTTCTATTCTCTGTGTTGATGCAGTAAAGAGAAAACCCTACAGCAGGATTAAAGACTTCACATTCAGTTTCCCTAAAATATCAGCACCTTGTTTACCGCACACTCCTCTATCGCTCTCTTTCTCTAGCTCATTTCTCTCTTCTGTCCTCTTCTTCCCACTCTCTCTCACTCTCTCATTCCTCCTCTCTCTTCTGTCTCTCTCTCATTTCTCTCTCTGTCCTCTTCTTCTCTCTCTCTCACTCTCTCTCTTTCTCTCTTCTGTCCTCTTCCTCTCTCTCTCTCTCTCTAGCTAATTTCTCTTCTGTCCCCTTTCCCTCTTCCTTTCTTCTCCCTCTCCCTCCCTCCTGTGTTACTGTGCGTGGGCGTGGAATACCTCTCTACCCCCACCAGGCCCTGCCAATCACAGAGCCTCGTCTCCACTGCATGGTGGAGAGTTGTGCTGGAGCAGTGAGGTTGGGGCTGCTCGTCTTCCTCTCCTCCTCTCTCTCCCCTCCTGTCCACTCCTTTCCCTCATCACCCTCATCTCTCCTCTCCTCCCCTCCTGTCCTCCTTTCCTCTCCTCGCCCTTATCTCTCCCTCTCCTCCTCCTCCTTTCCTCTCATCGCCCTCCTCTCCTCTCCCTCCCCTACTGTCCACTCCTTTCCTCTTCCTCTCCTCCCCCTCTCTCCCTCTCCTCCCCTACTGTCCACTCCTTTCCTCTCATCACCTCCTCTCCTCTCCTCCCTACTGTCCACTCCTGTCCTCTCATCACCCTCCTCTCTCCTTCCCCCTCCCTCCTCCTTTCCTCTCATCACCCTCATCCTCTCCTCTCCTCTCCTCCCCTCCTCTCCTCCTTTCCCCTCATCACCCTCATCTCTCCTTCCTCCCCTCCTTTCCTCTCATCACCCCTCCTCTCTCCTCTCCTCCCCTCCTGTCCACTCTTACCTCTTCCTCTCCTCCTCTCTCTCCTCTCCTCCCTCCTGTCCACTCCTTTCCTCTCATCACCTCTACTCTCCTCTCCCCTCCTGTCCACTCCTTACCTCTTCCTCTCCTCCCTCTCCTCTCCTCTCCTCCTCTTGTCCACTCCCTTCCTCTCATCACCCTCCAACTCTCCTTCCTCCCCTCCACTCCTCTCCCTCTCCTCGCCCTCCTCTCTCTCCCCTTCCTCCCCTCCTCTCTCCGTCTCTCGCTCCTCCTCTCTCCTCTCCTCTCCCTCCTCTCCTCCTCTCTCCTTCCTCCTCCTCTCCTCCTTTCCTCTCATCGCCCTCCTCTCTCCTTCCTCCCCTCTCCCTCCCTTTCCCTCTCATCGCCCTCCCCTCTCCCCTTTCCTCCCTCCTCTCTCCGTCCCCGCCTCTCTCTCCTCCCATCCTCTCCTCCTCTCTCCTCTCCTCTCCTCCTGTCCACTCCCTTTCCTCTCATCGCCCTCCTCTCTCCTTCCTCCCCTCCTGTCCACTCCTTTCCTCTCCTCGCCCTCCTCTCTCTCCCCTTCCTCCCCTCCTCTCTCCGTCCCCTCCTCCCTCCTCTCTCCCTCTCTCCCCTCCTCTCCTCCTCTCTCCTCTCCTCTTTCCTGTCCACTCCTTTCCTCTCATCGCCCTCCTGTCTCCTTCCTCCCCCTCCTGTCCACTCCTTTCCTCTCCCCGCCCTCCTCTCTCTCCCCTTCTCCCCTCCTCTCTCCGTCCCCGCTATTCTCTCCTCTCCTCCTCTCTCCTCTCCTCCCCTCCTGTCCACTCCTTTCTCTCATCGCCCTCCTCTCCTTCCTCCCCTCCACTCCTTTCCTCTCATCGCCCTCCTCTCCCCTTTCTCCCCTCCTCTCTCCCGTCCTCGCGCTCCTCTCTCCTCTCCATCCTTTATCCTCTCTCCTCTCCTCTCCTCCTGTCCACTCCTTTCCTCTCACGCCCTCCTCTCTCCCTTCCTCCCTCCTGTCCTCTCCCTCCTCGCCCTCCTCTCTCTCCTCCCTTCCTCCCCTCCCTCTCTCCGTCCTCGCCTCCTCTCTCCTCTCCTCTCTCCTCCTCCCTCCTCTCCCTCTCTCCTCCCCTCCTGTCCACTCCCTTTCCTCTCATCGCCCTCCTCTCCCCTTCCTCCTCCTCCTCTCTCCGTCCTCGCCTCCTCTCTCCCTCTCCTCTCCCCTCCTCGCTCCTCCCTCCCTCCTCCTCCTCCTCTCTCCTTCCTCCCCTCCTCTCCACTCATTTCCTCTGATGGGTTCCGTTATCTATAATTCATGACAGTCATAGTGTTAAGAGCGTATCTTCCTCCCCTCCTCTCTCCGTCCTCACCTCCTCTCCCCTTCCTCCCCTCCCCTCTCTCCGTCCTCACCTCCTCTCTCCCTCCTCTCTCCTTCCTCCCTCCTCTCTCCTCTCCTCTCCCTCCTCTCCTCCTCTCTCCTTCCTCCCCTCCCTCCTCTCCCTCCCCTCCCTCTCCCTCCTCTCCTCCTCTCTCCTTCCTCCCCTCCACTCTCCTTCCTCCCCTCCTCTCTCCTTCCTCGCCTCCTCTCTCCTCTCCTCTCCTCTCCCTCCTCTCCTCTCCTCCTGTCCACTCCTTTCCTCTCATCGCCCTCCTCTCTCCTTCCTCCCCTCCTCTCCACTCATTTCCTCTGATGGGTTCCGTTCTATAATTCATGACAGTCATAGTGTTAAGAGCGTATCTTCCTCCACTCAGTCCTTCTGTTTTAGAGAGAGAGAGAGTGTCCTGCATGGTCCAACCTCCAAACCTCTCTACTGGTCAGAAAGAGGGACTAGTTATCTAGTTAATCAGGTGGGCTGATACAGTATTGTATCTCAGTAGAGAGATGAAGGGACTGTAGTATAGATCAGTAATGAAGAGGAACTGTACATTCTGAAGGGACGACAGGTAGACTGAAGGAGAAAGAGAGAAAGACCATTTGTACATTGTTGAAACACTGTATATATAATATGACATTTGTAATGTCTTTATTGTTTTGAAACTTCTGTATGTGTAATGTTTACTGTTAATTTTTATTGTTTATTTCACTTTTGTATATTATCTATCTCACTTGCTTTGGCAATGTTAACACATGTTTCCCATGCCAATAAAGCCCCTTGAATTGAATTGAGAGAGAGAGAGAGACAGAGACAGAGACAGAGAGAGAGAGAGAGAGAGAGAGAGAGAGAGAGAGAGAGAGAGAGAGAGAGAGAGAGAGAGAGAGAGAGAGAGACAGAGAGACAGAGAGAGAGGACCACAAATACAAATTCCATCTAGACACCGTTGCCCTAGAACACACAAAAAAACGATACATACCTTGGCCTAAATATCAGCACCACAGGTAAGTTCCAGAAAGTTGTGAACGAGCTGAGAGACAAGGCAAGAAGGGCATTCTATGCCATCAAAAGGAACATACATTTCAACATACCAATTAGGATCTGACTAAAAATACTTGAATCAGTTATAGAACCCATTGCCCTTTATGGTAGTGAGGTCTGGGGTCCGCTCACCAACCAAGACTTCACAAAATGAGACAAACACCAAAACTGCATGCAGAATTCTGCTAAAATGTCCTCCGTGTACAACGTAGAACACCAAATAATGCAGAGCAGAATTAGTCTGATACCCGCTAATTATCACAATCCAAAAAAGAGACGTTAAATTCTACAACGACCTAAAAGTAAGCGATTCCCAAACCTTCCATAACAAAGCCATCACCTACAGAGAGATGAACCTGGAGAAGAGTCCCCTAAGCAAGCTGGTCCTGGGGCTCTGTTCACAAACACAAACAGTCCCCACAGAGCCCCAGGACAGCAACACAATTAGACCCAACCAAATCATGAGAAAACAATTAGATAATTACTTGACACATTGGAAAGAATTAACAAAAAAACAGAGCAAACTAGAATCCTATTTGACCCTAAACAGAGAGTACACAGCGGCAGAATACCTGACCACTGTGACTGACCCAAACATTACACAGTGGAAAGCTTTGACTATGTGACAGACCTGACCACTGTGACTGACCCAAACTGAGCATAGCCTTGCATAGCCTTGAGAGAAAGGCCGCCTTGGGCAGACATGGCTCTCAAGAGAAGACAGGCTATGTGCTCACTGCCCACAAAATGAGGTGGAAACTGAGCTGCACTTCCTAACCTCCTGCCCAATGTATGACCATATTAGAGAGACATATTTCCCTCAGATTACACAGATCCACAAAGAATCTGAAAACAAATCCAATTTTGATAAACTCCCATGAACTCTCTATTGGGTGAAATACCACAGTGTGGAATCACAGCAGCAAGATTTGTGACCTGTTGCCACAAGAAAAGGGCAACCAGTGAAGAACAAACACCATTGTAAATACAACCCATATTTATGTTTAAATGCAGAAAAGTGGTAATTCACTACAATGGCCATTGCACCATTGCACCTATTCTTCCCAGCACCACACACAGAAGGCATGAGAGAGGAATGTAGCCTAAACAACGCAGCGAGGAAACGAGACGGAGAGGGGTAGCGTTTGTGAGGAAGCTCTACTCGATTGATAGTAGTAAGTCTTGAAAGTATGACGAACTACTAAAACAGTGATTTGGTCAGACGGCTCTGCAGCGTGGGCAGCTGTAGCAACCCAACGATCATGGGACACCCGCTGGCCAAGGCAGGGGAGCTTGGCTCGTTGGGGAGCACAGAGAACTTTACATGGTTGTCTGGTATCTCTGTCCCTTTGTCTCACTGAGACAGAGTGTCAGAACAGAGGAGTGAAGAGGGGGTATCTCTGTCCCTTTGTCCCACTGAGACAGAGTGTCAGAACAGAGGAGTGAAGAGGGGGCATCTCTGTCCCTTTGTCTCACTGAGACAGAGTGTCAGAACAGAGGAGTGAAGAGGGGGCATCTCTGTCCCTTTGTCTCACTGAGACAGAGAGTCAGAACAGAGGTCAGAACAGAGTGAAGAGGGGGCATCTCTGTCCCTTTGTCTCACTGAGACAGAGAGTCAGAACAGAGGAGTGAAGAGGGGCATCTCTGTCCCTTTGTCTCACTGAGACAGAGAGTCAGAACAGAGTGAAGAGGGGGGCATCTCTGTCCCTTTGTCTCACTGAGACAGAGAGTCAGAACAGAGTGAAGAGGGGGCATCTCTGTCCCTTTGTCTCACTGAGACAGAGAGTCAGAACAGAGGAGTGAAGAGGGGGTATCTCTGTCCCTTTGTCTCACTGAGACAGAGAGTCAGAACAGAGGAGTGAAGAGGGGACATCTCTGTCCCTTTGTCTCACTGAGACAGAGAGTCAGAACAGAGGAGTGAAGAGGGGGCATCTCTGTCCCTTTGTCTCACTGAGACAGAGAGTCAGAACAGAGGAGTGAAGGGGGGTATCTCTGTCCCTTTGTCTCACTGAGACAGAGAGTCAGAACAGAGGTGTGAAGAGGGGGTATCTCTGTCTCTCTGTCCCTTTGTCTCACTGAGACAGAGAGTCAGAACAGAGGTGTGAAGAGGGGGCATCTCTGTCCCTCTGTCCCTTTGTCTCACTGAGACAGAGAGTCAGAACAGAGGTGTGAAGAGGGGGCATTTGTTTGTCTCACTGAGACATAGAGTCAGAACAGAGGAGTGAAGAGGGGTATTCTGTCCCTTTGTCCCACTGAGACAGAGTGTCAGAACAGAGGAGTGAAGAGGGTATCTCTGTCCCTTTGTCTCACTGAGACATTCAGAACAGAGGAGTGAAGAGGGGGTTTCTGTCCCTTTGTCCCACTGAGACAGAGTGTCAGAACAGAGGAGTGAAGAGGGGGTATCTCTGTCCCTTTGTCAGACAGAGAGTCAGAACAGAGGAGTGAAGAGGGGCATCTCTGTCCCTTTGTCCCACTGAGACAGAGAGTCAGAACAGAGGAGTGAAGAGGGGGCATCTCTGTCCCTTTGTCTCACTGAGACATAGAGTCAGAACAGAGGAGTGAAGAGGGGGCATCTCTGTCCCTCTCACTGAGACAGAGTGTCAGAACAGAGTGAAGAGGGGGCATTCCCCTTTGTCTCACTGAGACAGAGAGTCAGAACAGAGATGTGAAGAGGGGGTATCTCTGTCCCTTTGTCTCACTGAGACAGAGAGTCAGAACAGAGGAGTGAAGAGGGGGTATCTCTGTCCCTTTGTCTCACTGAGACAGAGTGTCAGAACAGAGGAGTGAAGAGGGGGCATCTCTGTCCCTTTGTCTCACTGAGACAGAGTGTCAGAACAGAGTGAAGAGGGGGTATCTCTGTCCCTTTGTCTCACTGAGACAGAGAGTCAGAACAGAGGAGTGAAGAGGGGGCATCTCTGTCCCTTTGTCTCACTGAGACAGAGAGTCAGAACAGAGGAGTGAAGAGGGGGCATCTCTGTCCCTTTGTCTCACTGAGACAGAGAGTCAGAACAGAGGAGTGAAGAGGGGACATCTCTGTCCCTTTGTCTCACTGAGACAGAGAGTCAGAACAGAGGAGTGAAGAGGGGGTTCTCTGTCCCTTTGTCTCACTGAGACAGAGAGTCAGAACAGAGGAGTGAAGAGGGGTATCTCTGTCCCTTTGTCTCACTGAGACAGAGAGTCAGAACAGAGGAGTGAAGAGGGGGCATCTCTGTCCCTTTGTCTCACTGAGACAGAGAGTCAGAACAGAGGTGTGAAGAGGGGGTATCTCTGTCCCTTTGTCTCACTGAGACATAGAGTCCCTGTCCACTGTTCTCACATGACACAATTGCACTTCTACATACAGGGTTGTTCTAGGGTAAGATTTCCCATACTGCACTTCTACATACAGGGTTGTTCTAGGCAAGATTTCCCATACTGCACTTCTACATACAGGGTTGTTCTAGGATAAGATTTCCCATACTGCACTTCTACATACAGGGTTGTTCTAGGATAAGGTTTCCCATACTGCACTTCTACACACAGGGTTGTTCTAGGGTAAGAATTCCCATACTGCACTTCTACACACAGGGTTGTTCTAGGGTAAGAATTCCCATACTGCACTTCTACACACAGGGTTGTTCTAGGGTAAGAATTCCCATACTGCACTTCTACATACAGGGTTGTTCTAGGATAATATTTCCCATACTGCACTTCTACACACAGGGTTGTTCTAGGGTAAGATTTCCCATACTGCACTTCTACATACAGGGTTGTTCTAGGGTAAGATTTCCCATACTGCACTTCTACATACAGGGTTGTTCTAGGATAAGGTTTCCCATACTGCACTTCTACATACAGGGTTGTTCTAGGATAAGATTTCCCATACTGCACTTCTACATACAGGGTTGTTCTAGGGTAAGATTTCCCATACTGCACTTCTACACACAGGGTTGTTCTAGGGTAAGATTTCCCATACTGCACTTCTACATACAGGGTTGTTCTAGGATAAGATTTCATACTGCACTTCTACATACAGGGTTGTTCTAGGGTAAGATTTCCCATACTGCACTTCTACACACAGGGTTGTTCTAGGGTAAGATTTCAGATCACTCACTTCTACATACAGGGTTGTTCTAGGGTAAGATTTCCCATACTGCACTTCTACATACAGGGTCAGGTAAGATTTCCCATACTGCACTTCACATACAGGGTTGTTCTAGGATAAGATTTCCCATACTGCACTTCTACATACAGGGTTGTTCTAGGATAAGCCCACAGTGCACAGATAACACAGGGTACCTAAAGAATACCCATACTGCACTTCACCACAGGGTCTACAAGATCACTGAAACACCACACTTCTAGCTGTGGGATACTGCAATCTAAACCAATACAGGAGGTAATGGAGTCACAGACACTTGTTCTAAACCCATACTGTCCAACAGGGTTGTTCTAGGGAAGATCACGTACTCTAAACTACATACAGGGTCTTCTAGGATTTTCCCATACTGCACTTCTAAACCATACAGGGTTGTTCTAGGATAAGATTTCCCATACTGCACTTCTACATACAATTGTTCTAGGGTAAGATTTCCCATACTGCCTCCTGCAGGGTTGTTCTTCTACACACAGGGTTGTTCTAGGGTAAGATTTCCCATACTGCACTTCTACATACAGGGTTGTTCTAGGATAAGATTTCCAACTGCACTGACACTGGTTGTTCTAGGAAGATTTCCCATACTGCACTTCTACACACAGGGTTGTTCTAGGGTAAGATTTCCCATACTGCAGACTCTACATACAGGGTTGTTCAGGGTTTTCCCATACTACACTTCTACATACAGGGTTGTTGGATTTCCCATGGCACTGTCTACATACAGTGTTCTAGGGTATTTCTGACTGGTCAGCACCACAGTCACAGATCACTCATATCTAAACCAATACAGACCCATCAGCACCACAGTCACAGATCACTCATATCTAAACCAATACAGTGGTCAGCACCAGTGACCCATTACTGATGGTAGAGACCCAGCACTGATGGAAGAGACTCATTCTACTGATGGTGAACAGTGCAGGTGTAAAATACCCAGACTCATTACTGAACACCACAGTAGTGAACTCAATCTAAACCAATACAGTCGGTCAACACCACAGTCACAGATCACTCATAGTGAAACCATTACTGATGGTAGAGACCCAGTGATACTGATGGTAAGAGACCCACTATTTCTGAAACCAATACAGTGGTAGTGACCCATTACTGATGGTAGAGACCCATTACTGATGGTCAGAGACCCATTACTGATGGTGTCTAGACTCATTACTGATGGTAGAGACCCATTACTGATGGTAGAGACCCATTACTGATGGTAGAGACCCATTACTGATGGTAGTGACCCATTACTGATGGTAGAGACCCATTACTGATGGTAGAGACCCATTACTGATGGTAAGACCAATACTGATGGTAGAGACCCATTACTGATGGTAGAGACCCATTACTGATGGTAGAGACCCATTACTGATGGTAGAGACCCATTACTGATGGTAGAGACCCATTACTGATGGTAGACCCATTACTGATGGTAGAGACTCATTACTGATGGTAGAGACCCATTACTGATGGTAGAGACCACAGTACTGATGGTAGAGACCCATTACTGATGGTAGTGACCCATTACTGATGGTAGAGACCCATTACTGATGGTAGAGACCCATTACTGATGGTAGAGACCCATTACTGATGGTAGAGACCCATTACTGATGGTAGAGACTCATTACTGATGGTAGAGACCCATTACTGATGGTAGAGACCCATTATTGATGGTAGAGACCCATTACTGATGGTAGAGACCCATTACTGATGGTTAGAGACCCATTACTGATGGTAGAGACCCATTACTGATGGTAGAGACCCATTACTGATGGTAGAGACCCATTACTGATGGTAGAGACCTCCATTACTGATGGTAGTGACCCATTACTGATGGTAGAGACCCATTACTGATGGTAGAGACCCATTACTGATGGTAGAGACCCATTACTGATGGTAGAGACCCATTACTGATGGTAGAGACCCATTACTGATGGTAGAGACCCATTACTGATGGTAGAGACCCATTACTGATGGTAGAGACCCATTACTGATGGTGAGACCCATTACTGATGGTAGAGACCCATTACTGATGGTAGAGACCCATTACTGATGGTAGAGACCCATTACTGATGGTAGTGACCCATTACTGATGGTAGAGACCCATTACTGATGGTAGAGACCCATTACTGATGGTAGAGACCCATTACTGATGGTAGAGACCCATTACTGATGGTAGAGACCCATTACTGATGGTAGAGACCCATTATTGATGGTAGAGACCCATTACTGATGGTAGAGACCCATTACTGATGGTAGAGACCCATTATTGATGGTAGAGACCCATTACTGATGGTAGAGACCCATTACTGATGGTAGAGACCCATTATTGATGGTAGAGACCCATTACTGATGGTAGAGACCCATTACTGATGGTAGAGACCCATTACTGATGGTAGAGACCCATTACTGATGGTAGAGACCCATTACTGATGGTAGTGACCCATTACTGATGGTAGAGACCCATTACTGATGGTAGAGACCCATTACTGATGGTGAGACCCATTACTGATGGTAGAGACCCATTATTGATGGTAGAGACCCATTACTGATGGTAGAGACCCATTATTGATGGTAGAGACCCATTACTGATGGTAGAGACCCATTACTGATGGTAGTGACCCATTACTGATGGTAGAGACCCATTACTGATGGTAGAGACCCATTACTGATGGTAGAGACCCATTACTGATGGTAGTGACCCATTACTGATGGTAGAGACCCATTACTGATGGTAGAGACCCATTACTGATGGTAAGACCCATTATTGATGGTAGAGACCCATTATTGATGGTAGAGACCCATTACTGATGGTAGAGACCCATTACTGATGGTAGAGACCCATTATTGATGGTAGAGACCCATTACTGATGGTAGAGACCCATTACTGATGGTAGAGACCCATTACTGATGGTAGAGACCCATTACTGATGGTAGAGACCCATTACTGATGGTAGAGACCCATTACTGATGGTAGAGACCCATTATTGATGGTAGAGACCCATTACTGATGGTAGAGACCCATTACTGATGGTAGAGACCCATTACTGATGGTAGAGACCCATTACTGATGGTAGAGACCCATTACTGATGGTAGAGACCCATTACTGATGGTAGAGACCCATTACTGATGGTAGAGACCCATTACTGATGGTAGAGACCCATTACTGATGGTAGAGACCCATTATTGATGGTAGAGACCCATTACTGATGGTAGAGACCCATTACTGATGGTAGAGACCCATTACTGATGGTAGAGACCCATTACTGATGGTAGAGACCCATTACTGATGGTAGAGACCCATTACTGATGGTAGAGACCCATTACTGATGGTAGAGACCCATTACTGATGGTAGAGACCCATTATTGATGGTAGAGACCCATTACTGATGGTAGAGACCCATTACTGATGGTAGAGACCCATTACTGATGGTAGAGACCCATTACTGATGGTAGTGACCCATTACTGATGGTAGAGACCCATTACTGATGGTAGAGACCCATTACTGATGGTAGAGACCCATTACTGATGGTAGAGACCCATTACTGATGGTAGTGACCCATTACTGATGGTAGAGACCCATTACTGATGGTAGAGACCCATTACTGATGGTAGAGACCCATTACTGATGGTAGAGACCCATTACTGATGGTAGAGACCCATTACTGATGGTAGAGACCCATTACTGATGGTAAGACCCATTATTGATGGTAGAGACCCATTACTGATGGTAGAGACCCATTACTGATGGTAGTGACCCATTACTGATGGTAGAGACCCATTACTGATGGTAGTGACCCATTACTGATGGCAGAGACCTATTACTGATGGTAGAGACCCATTACTGATGGTGAGACCCATTACTGATGGTAGAGACAATCCTATAGGACCATGACCAGAAGGAAAGGTACATCTGACATACAGTATCTGAACTGTAACAACAATATGAACTGTGTTTCTACATTCCACCAGAGAACTGGTGGAACACCCTGGAGTTAGAAGAAGACAGACATGGAACACCCTGGAGTTAGAAGAACACAGACATGGAACACCCTGGAGTTAGAAGAACACAGACATGGAACACCCTGGAGTTAGAAGAACACAGACGTGGAACACCCTGGAGTTAGAAGAACACAGACATGGAACACCCTGGAGTTAGAAGAACACAGACGTGGAACACCCTGGAGTTAGAAGAACACAGACATGGAACACCCTGGAGTTAGAAGAACACAGACGTGGAACACCCTGGAGTTAGAAGAACACAGACATGGAACACCCTGGAGTTAGAAGAACACAGACATGGAACACCCTGGAGTTAGAAGAACACAGACATGGAACACCCTGGAGTTAGAAGAACACAGACATGGAACACCCTGGAGTTAGAAGAAGACAGACATGGAACACCCTGGAGTTAGAAGAACACAGACATGGAACACCCTGGAGTTAGAAGAACACAGACGTGGAACACCCTGGAGTTAGAAGAACACAGACATGGAACACCCTGGAGTTAGAAGAACACAGACGTGGAACACCCTGGAGTTAGAAGAACACAGACGTGGAACACCCTGGAGTTAGAAGAACACAGACATGGAACACCCTGGAGTTAGAAGAAGACACTATGTCTTGTGCCGTATCCACCAGCCCTGTTCAACTCTCTCTCCTGTTAGTTAGCCTGCAGGCTGCAGACATGCCTGCGCTACTGTATTACTAACCAGCATCACTGCAGTCCATCCACCACACTACAACACAGCACAGCACCACGCTAAACCTTTTGATAAACAGGTGAGGATTCCTCAGGCTGATACCACGGAAACAAGCAGCACCATGCCAAACGGAGCAACAGCGAGGCTGAGAGAAGATGAAAGAGGCTGAGAGGCTGAAAGACCACAGTCCCCTCTACTGTCCCATGTCTTTCTTCACCTGCTAGCTCTGTCCTAATGGCCTATGTCTCTCTACCCCCGTGTCTCTCCTCCTCCCCTGTGTCTCTCCCCTCCTCCCCCCTGTGTCTCTCCTCCTCCCCTCTCCTCCTCCCCTGTGCCTCTCTCCTCCCCTCCCCCTCCTCCCCTGTGTCTCTCCTCCTCCCCTGTGCCTCCCCTCCTCCTCCCCCCCGTGTGTCTCTCCCTCCTCCCCTGTGTCTCCTCCTCCCCCTGTCCTCTCCTCCCCTGTCCTCCTCCTCCCCTGTCTCTCCTCCTCCCCTCCCCCTCCCCTGTGTCTCTCCTCCTCCCCTGTGCCTCTCCTCCCCCTCCCCCCCTGTGTCTCTCCTCCTCCCCTCCCTCCTCCCCTGTCTCTCCTCCTCCCCGTGTCTCTCCTCCTCCCTGTGTCCTCTCCCCTCCCCTGTGTCTCTCCTCCTCCCCTGTCTCTCCTCCTCCCCTCCTCCCCCCTGTGTCTCTCCTCCTCCCCTGTGTCTCTCCTCCTCCCCTGTGCCTCTCCTCCTCCCCTGTGTCTCTCCTCCTCCCCCTGTGCCTCTCCTCCTCCCCTGTGCCTCTCCTCCTCCCCTGTGTCTCTCCTCCTCCCCTGTGCCTCCTCCCCCTGTCCTCTCCTCCCCCCTGTGTCCTCCTCCTCCCCTGTGTCTCTCCTCCTCCCCTGTGTTCTCCTCCTCCCCTGTCCTCCTCCTCCTCCCCTGTGTGTCTCCTCTCCTCTGTGTCCTCCCCTCCCCGTGTCTCTCCTCCTCCCCCGTCCTCCTCCTCTCTCCTCCTCCCCTGTGTCTCCTCCTCCCCCCGTGCCTCTCCTCCTCCCCCGTGTCTCTCCTCCTCCCCTGTGTCTCTCCTCCTCCTCCTGCCTCTCCTCCTCCCCTGTGTCTCTCCTCCTCCTGTCTCTCCCTCCCCTGTGCCTCTCCTCCTCCCCTGTGTCTCTCCTCCTCCTCCCCCCCTGTGCCTCTCCTCCTCCCCCCCCTGTGCCTCTCCTCCTCCCCCCTGTGTCTCTCCTCCTCCCCTGTCCCGTCCCTCCTCCTCCCCCTGTGTCCCTCCTCCTCCCGTGTCTCTCCTCCTCCCCTGTGTCCCTCCTCCTCCCGTGTCTCTCCCCTCCCCTTGCCTCTCATCCTCCCTTGTGCCTCCCCTCATCCCCGTGCTTCTCCCCGTGCCTGTCCCACTCCCCACTAAGAGCCCACCCACACGGTGTGGTGTGAAGCTGCCGAGCTCTGTGGAGGAAAGGAACCAGGACAAAGGAATGAGAGCACCGGGAGACACTGAGCTTAACTCAGCCCCTCCTCCTCCTCCTCCTCCTCCCCCCTCTCCTCCTCTTCCTCTCTCTATCCTCTCCTCTCCTTCTCCTGTACCTTTTTCTTCAGTTGCCGTTGGGCTTGTCTGATCTTCCTCTTCTTAAGCTTCTCGTCCTCAACAGAGGTGTCCACAATCGCTCTCTTCTTGATCTGAGATGCAGCCTGAGCCATGGTGCTGGGGAGCTGCGATGGAGCTGGCTGATATCCTTATAGAGCAGGATAGCAGGAGGAAGTCCTACCAGGTTGGAAACAGCTCCTCTCTGTAGTATAGTATCCTACCAGGTCTGGAAACAGCTCCTCTCTGGAGTATAGTATCCTACCAGGTCTGGAAACAGCTCCTCTCTGTAGTATAGTATCCTACCAGGTCTGGAAACAGCTCCTCTCTGTAGTATAGTATCCTACCAGGTCTGGAAACAGCTCCTCTCTGTAGTATAGTATCCTACCAGGTCTGGAAACAGCTCCTCTCTGTAGTATCAGGGAGGAGGGCTGGGTGGTGATGGTGTGATGATGATGCTCTCTCTCAGGACAGCAGCAGAGGTAGTAACGTTAGCTAGCTAGTTAGGTAGCAGGGAAAATAAAACAGACCGAGCTGCTCCTCCCTGAGTGGTGTGATCCAGTGTTGTAGTATCCAGGAGGAAGATGGAGTCTGGCAGCAGACAGACGGCCAGGACGGATCCGTCTCTAGAGAAACAGAACCAGCTCTCTCTCTCCTCTCGCTTGCTGACGTCTTCATGTGGCTCGTGGCCCTACCTGAACCACTACCCACCACATTCCCTTCTCCCAACACAGCATCCCTCAGACAGGACAGGCAATGTAATGAGAGGAAGGAAAGTAGGTAGGGCAGCAAGAGATTGAGTAGGAAGGAGAGAGAGAGAGAGAGGGAGAGAGAGAGAGAGAGAGATCGAGTAGGAACGAGAGAGAGAGAGAGAGAGAGGCAGCTGAGACTGGGAGGCAGTGTTACACCACCAGCTGGAAGTGCCTGAGTGAAAGGGAGGAGAGGAGAGGAGAGGAGAGAGGGAGAGGAGAGGAGAGGAGAGGAGAGGAGAGGAGAGGAGAGGAGAGGGAGAGGGAAGGAGAAGGAGAGGGGAGGGAAGGAGGAGAGGAGGAGAGGGAGGAGAGGAGGAGGGGAGGGAGGAGGGGGAGGGGAGGAGAGGGGGAGGGGAGGAGAGGAGGGGGAGGGAGGAAAGGAGAGGGAGAGGGGAGGAGAGGGAAGGAGAGGAGGAGGGGGAGAGGAGAGGAGAGGGGAAGGAGAGGAGGGAGGAGGGGAGGAGAGGAGAGGGAAGGAGGAGGAGGAGGGGAGGGAAGGAGAGGGCGAGGGGAGGAGGGGAAGGGAAGGAGAGGAGAGGAGGAGGGGAGGAGAGGGAAGGGAAGGAGAGGAGAGGAGGAGGAGAGGGAAGGAGGGGAGGAGAGGAGGAGGGGAGGAGAGGGGTTCTAAGGAGAGGAGGAGAGGAGGAGAGGGAGGAGGGGAGGAGAGGAGGAGAGGAGGAGAGGAGAGGGAAGGGAAGGAAGGGATAGGTAGATTACTGGTTCTACAGACAGAGGAGGGGATAGGTAGATTACTGGTTCTACAGACAGAGGAGGGGGATAGGTAGATTACTGGTTCTACAGACAGAGGAGGGGTAGATAGGTAGATTACTGGTTCTACAGACAGAGGAGGGGGATAGGGAGATTACTGGTTCTACAGACAGAGGAGGGGGGATAGGTAGATTACTGGTTCTACAGACAGAGGAGGGGATAGGTAGATTACTGGTTCTACAGACAGGTACAGAGGAGGGGATAGGTAGATTACTGGTTCTACAGACAGAGGAGGGGGATAGGTAGATTACTGGTTCTACAGACAGGTACAGAGGAGGGGATAGGTAGATTACTGGTTCTACAGACAGAGGAGGGGGGATAGGTAGATTACTGGTTCTACAGACAGAGGAGGGGGATAGGTAGATTACTGGTTCTACAGACAGAGGAGGGGATAGGTAGATTACTGGTTCTACAGACAGAGGAGGGGGATAGGTAGATTACTGGTTCTACAGACAGAGGAGGGGGATAGGTAGATTACTGGTTCTACAGACAGAGGAGGGGGATAGGTAGATTATTGGTTCTACAGACAGAGGAGGGGATAGGTAGATTACTGGTTCTACAGACAGAGGAGGGGATAGGTAGATTACTGGTTCTACAGACAGAGGAGGGGATAGGTAGATTACTGGTTCTACAGACAGAGGAGGGGGATAGGTAGATTACTGGTTCTGGTTCTACAGACAGAGGAGGGGGATAGGTAGATTACTGGTTCTACAGACAGGGACAGAGGAGGGGGATAGGTAGATTACTGGTTCTACAGACAGAGGAGGGGGATAGGTAGATTACTGGTTCTACAGACAGGTACAGAGGAGGGGGATAGGTAGATTACTGGTTCTACAGACAGAGGAGGGGGATAGGTAGATTACTGGTTCTACAGACAGAGGAGGGGGGGATAGGTAGATTACTGGTTCTACAGACAGAGGAGGGGGATAGGTAGATTACTGGTTCTACAGACAGAGGAGGGGGATAGGTAGATTACTGGTTCTACAGACAGAGGAGGGGGATAGGTAGATTACTGGTTCTACAGACAGAGGAGGGGGATAGGTAGATTACTGGTTCTACAGACAGGTACAGAGGAGGGGGATAGGTAGATTACTGGTTCTACAGACAGAGGAGGGGGATAGGTAGATTACTGGTTCTACAGACAGAGGAGGGGGATAGGTAGATTACTGGTTCTACAGACAGAGGAGGGGGATAGGTAGATTACTGGTTCTACAGACAGGTACAGAGGAGGGGGATAGGTAGATTACTGGTTCTACAGACAGAGGAGGGGGATAGGTAGATTACTGGTTCTACAGACAGAGGAGGGGGATAGGTAGATTACTGGTTCTACAGACAGAGGAGGGGGGATAGGTAGATTACTGGTTCTACAGACAGAGGAGGGGGATAGGTAGATTACTGGTTCTACAGACAGAGGAGGGGGATAGGTAGATTACTGGTTCTACAGACAGAGGAGGGGGATAGGTAGATTACTGGTTCTACAGACAGAGGAGGGGATAGGTAGATTACTGGTTCTACAGACAGAGGAGGGGATAGGTAGATTACTGGTTCTACAGACAGAGGAGGGGATAGGTAGATTACTGGTTCTACAGACAGAGGAGGGGATAGGTAGATTACTGGTTCTACAGACAGGTACAGAGGACAGGTACAGAGGAGGGGATAGGTAGATTACTGGTTCTACAGACAGAGGAGGGGGATAGGTAGATTACTGGTTCTACAGACAGAGGAGGGGGATAGGTAGATTACTGGTTCTACAGACAGAGGAGGGGGATAGGTAGATTACTGGTTCTACAGACAGAGGAGGGGATAGGTAGATTACTGGTTCTACAGACAGGTACAGAGGAGGGGGATAGGTAGATTACTGGTTCTACAGACAGAGGAGGGGGATAGGTAGATGACTGGTTCTACAGACAGAGGAGGGGGATAGGGAGATTACTGGTTCTACAGACAGAGGAGGGGGATAGGTAGATTACTGTATTGTTGTCATCCTCAGCCATCACATGCAGTGATGTACGTATTCTCTATGGGCCCTGGTAGAGACAGAGGCTGAGACGGAGAGACTGAGAGAGTGAGGCAGGGACTGCAGTGATGTACGTATTCTCTATGGGCCCTGGTAGAGACAGAGGCTGAGACGGAGAGACTGAGAGAGTGAGGCAGGGACTGCAGTGATGTACGTATTCTCTATGGGCCCTGGTAGAGACAGAGGCTGAGACGGAGAGACTGAGAGAGTGAGGCAGGGACTGCAGTGATGTACGTATTCTCTATGGGCCCTGGTAGAGACAGAGGCTGAGACGGAGAGACTGAGAGAGTGAGGCAGGGACTGCAGTGATGTACGTATTCTCTATGGGCCCTGGTAGAGACAGAGGCTGAGACGGAGAGACTGAGAGAGTGAGGCAGGGACTGCAGTGATGTACGTATTCTCTATGGGCCCTGGTAGAGACAGAGGCTGAGACGGAGAGACTGAGAGAGTGAGGCAGGGACTGCAGTGATGTACGTATTCTCTATGGGCCCTGGTAGAGACAGAGGCTGAGACGGAGAGACTGAGAGAGTGAGGCAGGGACTGCAGTGATGTACGTATTCTCTATGGGCCCTGGTAGAGACAGAGGCTGAGACGGAGAGACTGAGAGAGTGAGGCAGGGACTGCAGTGATGTACGTATTCTCTATGGGCCCTGGTAGAGACAGAGGCTGAGACGGAGAGACTGAGAGAGTGAGGCAGGGACTGCAGTGATGTACGTATTCTCTATGGGCCCTGGTAGAGACAGAGGCTGAGACGGAGAGACTGAGAGAGTGAGGCAGGGACTGCAGTGATGTACGTATTCTCTATGGGCCCTGGTAGAGACAGAGGCTGAGACTGAGAGACTGAGAGAGTGAGGCAGGGACTGCAGTGATGTACGTATTCTCTATGGGCCCTGGTAGAGACAGAGGCTGAGACGGAG
This sequence comes from Oncorhynchus keta, assembly GCF_023373465.1. Taxonomy (NCBI): domain Eukaryota; kingdom Metazoa; phylum Chordata; class Actinopteri; order Salmoniformes; family Salmonidae; genus Oncorhynchus; species Oncorhynchus keta. Next base: position 126,452 of record NW_026278079.1, on the reverse strand, counting down.
AGACTGAGAGAGTGAGGCAGGGACTGCAGTGATGTACGTATTCTCTATGGGCCCTGGTAGAGACAGAGGCTGAGACTGAGAGACTGAGAGAGTGAGGCAGGGACTGCAGTGATGTACGTATTCTCTATGGGCCCTGGTAGAGACAGAGGCTGAGACGGAGAGACTGAGAGAGTGAGGCAGGGACTGCAGTGATGTACGTATTCTCTATGGGCCCTGGTAGAGACAGAGGCTGAGACTGAGAGACTGAGAGAGTGAGGCAGGGACTGCAGTGATGTACGTATTCTCTATGGGCCCTGGTAGAGACAGAGGCTGAGACGGAGAGACTGAGAGAGTGAGGCAGGGACTGCAGTGATGTACGTATTCTCTATGGGCCCTGGTAGAGACAGAGGCTGAGACGGAGAGACTGAGAGAGTGAGGCAGGGACTGCAGTGATGTACGTATTCTCTATGGGCCCTGGTAGAGACAGAGGCTGAGACGGAGAGACTGAGAGAGTGAGGCAGGGACTGCAGTGATGTACGTATTCTCTATGGGCCCTGGTAGAGACAGAGGCTGAGACTGAGAGACTGAGAGAGTGAGGCAGGGACTGCAGTGATGTACGTATTCTCTATGGGCCCTGGTAGAGACAGAGGCTGAGACTGAGAGACTGAGAGAGTGAGGCAGGGACTGCAGTGATGTACGTATTCTCTATGGGCCCTGGTAGAGACAGAGGCTGAGACGGAGAGACTGAGAGAGTGAGGCAGGGACTGCAGTGATGTACGTATTCTCTATGGGCCCTGGTAGAGACAGAGGCTGAGACGGAGAGACTGAGAGAGTGAGGCAGGGACTGCAGTGATGTACGTATTCTCTATGGGCCCTGGTAGAGACAGAGGCTGAGACGGAGAGACTGAGAGAGTGAGGCAGGGACTGCAGTGATGTACGTATTCTCTATGGGCCCTGGTAGAGACAGAGGCTGAGACGGAGAGACTGAGAGAGTGAGGCAGGGACTGCAGTGGTTGAATATTTAATGATGAGGAGGAGGCGGGGCTGAGGCTCTCTCACAGGCTGTGCCATGTGTAAAAGGAGCAGGAGGAGGCTGTGATTGGCTGGAAACGTAGAGAACGAGGCTGTCATTGACTACCTGGCTGGGATGTAACTGTGAGTGGGGTAGAGTTGGAGGAGAAGTGGCAGCACCAGATGGTTTCTACACAGTAAGACAGACAGTGAGTCAGTCACATTACAGATCCTACTGTTGTCACTAGACAGTATCTACATTTACACAGCGTCATACCGTTCCTTTACCAGAGACCTACCGGAGGATATAGTATTATAGATAGTGCACCCAAGTGCCACTATTTCTTTCCAAACCTAAACAAAAAATTGTTTTAGATGCTAACAAATGCTAACCAAGTACTAGTGAATTCTAAATAGCGGACACTAGCTAAATGCTAACAGGCGCACGGCAACATAAATGAATTGCAAGGACAGACAGAGACAATACATATTAGAATCACCTTTGGTAGTGATTACAGCTGTGAGTCTTTCTGGGTAAGTCTCTAAGAGTGATTACAGCTGTGAGTCTTTCTGGGTGAGTCTCTAAGAGTGATTACAGCTGTGAGTCTTTCTGGGTAAGTCTCTAAGAGTGATTACAGCTGTGAGTCTTTCTGGGTGAGTCTCTAAGAGTGATTACAGCTGTGAGTCTTTCTGGGTAAGTCTCTAAGAGTAAGTCTCTAAGGATTACAGCTGTGAGTCTTTATGGGTAAGTCTCTAAGAGTGATTACAGCTGTGAGTCTTTCTGGGTAAGTCTCTAAGAGTGATTACAGCTGTGAGTCTTTCTGGGTAAGTCTCTAAGAGTGATTACAGCTGTGAGTCTTTCTGGGTAAGTCTCTAAGAGTGATTACAGCTGTGAGTCTTTCTGGGTAAGTCTCTAAGAGTGATTACAGCTGTGAGTCTTTCTGGGTAAGTCTAAGAGTGATTACAGCTGTGAGTCTTTATGGGTAAGTCTCTAAGAGTGATTACAGCTGTGAGTCTTTCTGGGTAAGTCTCTAAGAGTGATTACAGCTGTGAGTCTTTCTGGGTAAGTCTCTAAGAGTGATTACAGCTGTGAGTCTTTCTGGGTAAGTCTCTAAGAGTGATTACAGCTGTGAGTCTTTCTGGGTAAGTCTCTAAGAGTGATTACAGCTCTGAGTCTTTCTGGGTAAGTCTCTAAGAGTGATTACAGCTGTGAGTCTGTCTGGGTGAGTCTCTAAGAGTGATTACAGCTGTGAGTCTTTCTGGGTAAGTCTCTAAGAGTGATTACAGCTGTGAGTCTTTCTGGGTAAGTCTCTAAGAGTGATTACAGCTGTGAGTCTTTCTGGGTAAGTCTCTAAGAGTGATTACAGCTGTGAGTCTTTCTGGGTAAGTCTCTAAGAGTGATTATAACTGTGAGTCTTTCTGGGTAAGTCTCTAAGAGTGATTACAGCTGTGAGTCTTTCTGGGTAAGTCTCTAAGAGTGATTACAGCTGTGAGTCTTTATGGGTAAGTCTCTAAGAGTGATTACAGCTGTGAGTCTTTCTGGGTAAGTCTCTAAGAGTGATTACAGCTGTGAGTCTTTCTGGGTAAGTCTCTAAGAGTGATTACAGCTGTGAGTCTTTATGGGTAAGTCTCTAAGAGTGATTACAGCTGTGAGTCTTTCTGGGTAAGTCTCTAAGAGTGATTACAGCTGTGAGTCTTTCTGGGTAAGTCTCTAAGAGTGATTACAGCTGTGAGTCTTTATGGGTAAGTCTCTAAGAGTGATTACAGCTGTGAGTCTTTCTGGGTAAGTCTCTAAGAGTGATTACAGCTGTGAGTCTTTATGGTTAAGTCTCTAAGAGTGATTATAACTGTGAGTCTTTCTGGGTAAGTCTCTAAGAGTGATTATAGCTGTGAGTCTTTCTGGGTAAGTCTCTAAGAGTGATTACAGCTGTGAGTCTTTCTGGGTAAGTCTCTAAGAGTGATTACAGCTGTGAGTCTTTCTGGGTAAGTCTCTAAGAGTGATTACAGCTGTGAGTCTTTCTGGGTAAGTCTCTAAGAGTGATTACAGCTGTGAGTCTTTCTGGGTAAGTCTCTAAGAGTGATTACAGCTGTGAGTCTTTCTGGGTAAGTCTCTAAGAGTGATTACAGCTGTGAGTCTTTATGGGTAAGTCTCTAAGAGTGATTACAGCTGTGAGTCTTTCTGGGTAAGTCTCTAAGAGTGATTACAGCTGTGTCTTTCTGGGTAAGTCTCTAAGAGTGATTACAGCTGTGAGTCTTTCTGGGTAAGTCTCTAAGAGTGATTACAGCTGTGAGTCTTTCTGGGTAAGTCTCTAAGAGTGATTACAGCTGGGAGTCTTTCAGGGTAAGTCTCTAAGAGTGATTACAGCTGGGAGTCTTTCAGGGTAAGTCTCTAAGACAGATTACAGCTGAGTCTTTCTGGGTAAGTCTCTAAGAGTGATTACAGCTGTGAGTCTTTCTAGGTAAGTCTCTAAGAGTGATTACAGCTGGGAGTCTTTCAGGGTGCGTCTCTAAGAGTGATTACAGCTGTGAGTCTTTCAGGGTGAGTCTCTAAGAGTGATTACAGCTGGTTGGCTTTCAGGGTGAGTCTCTAAGAGCTTTGCACACCTGGATTGTACAATATTTGCTTATTATTCTGTTAAAAATTCTTCAAGCTCTGTCAAATTGGTTGTTGTTTTTTGCAGCCATTTTCAGGTCTCGCCATAGATTTTCAAGCCGATTTAAGTCAAAACTGTAACTCGGCCTCTGAGGAACATTCACTGTGTTCTTGGTAAGTATCTCCTTGTGTTTTAAGTTATTGTCCAGCTGAAAGGAACATTAATCTCCCAGTGTCTGGTGAAAAACAGACTGAACCAGGTTTCCCCTCTAGGATTTTGCCTGTGCTGAGCTCCATTCCATTTAGTTTGTATCCTAAAAAACTCCATAACGATTACAAGCATACCCATAACATGATGCAGCCACAACTATGACTGGAAATATGAAGAGTTTTACTTAGTGATGTATTGGATTTGCCCCAAACATAACGCTTTGTATTCAGGACAAAAAGTGAATTGCTTTGCCACATTTTTTCCAGTATTACTTCAGTGCCTTGTTGCAAACAGGAAGCATGTTTTAGAATATTTGTATTCTGTAGAGGCGTCGTTCCTAACTCAGTTGCCGGAGAGGAAGGAAACCGCTCAGGGATTTCACCATGAGGCCAATGGTGAGTTTAAAACAGTTACAGAGTTGAATTGGCTGTGAGACGAGGAAACTGAGGATGGATCAACAACATGGTGGTTACTCCACAATACTAACCTACCGGGTGAAAAGAAGGAAGCGTGTATCTCTGTAGTGACTGGGTGTATTGATACACCATCCAAAGTGTAATTCATATACTCACCATGTTCAAAGGGACATTCAATGTCTGCTTATTTTTACCCATCTACCAATAGGCATCCTTTTTTGCGAGGCATTGGAAAACCTCCCTGGTCTTTGTGGATAAATCTGTTTGAAATACACTGCTCGACTGAGGGACATTACAGATCATTGTATGTGTGGGGTACAGAGATGAGGTAGTCATTCAGAAATCATGTCCATGCAACTTATTATGTGACTTGTTAAGTACATTTCTATTCCTGAACTTATTTAGGCCACAAAGTGGCTGAATACTTATTGACTCAAAACATTTCAGCTTTCACTTTTTGTACAAAGGTCTAAAAACAAAGTTTCACTTTGACACGATGGGGTATTGTGTGTAGACCAGTGACAAAACAACTCAATTGAATCCATTATAAATTCAGTTTGTAACAAAACAAAATGTGGAAAAAGACAGAAGGTGTGAATACTTTCTGAAGGCGCTGATTTAAATGCAAACGTAAAATCAGATTTTCTGACATATCAATAACTAAACCATCTAATCCCGTAGTTTTGGGCCGACACACAGAACTTGGTGTTATTTGGATTTATGGTTAATCTAATCCCGTAGTTTTGGGCCTACACACAGAACGTGGTGTTATTTGGAGTTATGGTTCATCTAATCCCGTAGCTTTGGGCCTACACACAGAACTTGGTGTTATTTGGAGTTATGGTTCATCTAATCCCGTAGCTTTGGGCCGACACACAGAACTTGGTGTTATTTGGACTTATGGTTCATCTAATCCCGTAGCTTTGGGCCGACACACAGAACTTGGTGTTATTTGGACTTATGGTTCATCTAATCCCGTAGCTTTGGGCCGACACACAGAACTTGGTGTTATTTGGAGTTATGGTTCATCTAATCCCGTAGCTTTGGGCCGACACACAGAACTTGGTGTTATTTGGAGTTATGGTTCATCTAATCCCGTAGCTTTGGGCCTACACACAGAACTTGGTGTTATTTGGAGTTATGGTTCATCTAATCCCGTAGCTTTGGGCCTACACACAGAACTTGGTGTTATTTGGAGTTATGGTTCATCTAATCCCGTAGCTTTGGGCCTACACACAGAACTTGGTGTTATTTGGAGTTATGGTTCATCTAATCCCGTAGCTTTGGGCCTACACACAGAACTTGGTGTTATTTGGAGTTATGGTTCATCTAATCCCGTAGCTTTGGGCCTACACACAGAACTTGGTGTTATTTGGAGTTATGGTTCATCTAATCCCGTAGTTTTGGGCCGACACACAGAACTTGGTGTTATTTGGAGTTATGGTTCATCTAATCCCGTAGTTTTGGGCCGACACACAGAACTTGGTGTTATTTGGACTTATGGTTCATGAAATACGTTTTTAAAAGGTTTTCCAAAATGTCCAAGATGGAGGAAAATCTTTCCTGACGGACATTATGGGTCTTCGAGGCAAATGTGTTCAATATGAGGGTTTAAGTTAGACTGCTTACAACACTGCCCCCTATAGGCAGTCAGGACCATTATTTGATATCAAGTTACTCATGGATTCTAGTTCCTGTTTGTTATCAAGTTACTCATGGAATCTAGTTCCTGTTTGTTATCAAGAGAGACCAGAGAGAGAAACCCCAGTAGCTCTGAGCCTGCTGTCTGAGAAGCCCCAGTAGCTCTGAGCCTGCTGTCTGAGAAACCCCAGTAGCTCTGAGCCTGCTGTCTGAGAAGCCCCAGTAGCTCTGAGCCTGCTGTCTGAGAAGCCCCAGTAGCTCTGAGCCTGCTGTCTGAGAAACCCCAGTAGCTCTGAGCCTGCTGTCTGAGAAACCCCAGTAGCTCTGAGCCTGCTGTCTGAGAAACCCCAGTAGCTCTGAGCCTGCTGTCTGAGAAACCCCAGTAGCTCTGAGCCTGCTGTCTGAGAAGCCCCAGTAGCTCTGAGCCTGCTGTCTGAGAAACCCCAGTAGCTCTGAGCCTGCTGTCTGAGAAACCCCAGTAGCTCTGAGCCTGCTGTCTGAGAAACCCCAGTAGCTCTGAGCCTGCTGTCTGAGAAACCCCAGTAGCTCTGAGCCTGCTGTCTGAGAAAAACCCCAGTAGCTCTGAGCCTGCTGTCTGAGAAACCCCAGTAGCTCTGAGCCTGCTGTCTGATCCTCAGAGAAACAGAGATGTTAAAACCAGAGAGAGAAACCCCAGTAGCTCTGAGCCTGCTGTCTGAGAAACCCCAGTAGCTCTGAGCCTGCTGTCTGAGAAACCCCAGTAGCTCTGAGCCTGCTGTCTGAGAAACCCCAGTAGCTCTGAGCCTGCTGTCTGGTCCTCAGAGAAACAGAGATGTTAAAACCAGAGAGAGAACCCCCAGTAGCTCTGAGCCTGCTGTCTGAGACGCCCCAGTAGCTCTGAGCCTGCTGTCTGGTCCTCAGAGAAACAGAGATGTTAAAACCAGAGAGAAACACCCAGTAGCTCTGAGCCTGCTGTCTGAGAAACCCCAGTAGCTCTGAGCCTGCTGTCTGAGAAACCCCAGTAGCTCTGAGCCTGCTGTCTGAGAAACCCCAGTAGCTCTGAGCCTGCTGTCTGGTCCTCAGAGAAACAAGGGCTTCTCTTACTAATTCTACTACAGAGGATTAGAAGGTAACATTAAAGTCACAGACCAGGGGAGAGGGAGACCTAAAGAGAATCCCTGCTGTCTCTCACCACCCTGCACTGGGATCGACAGCATTACAGGACTGCTGGGTATTTCTGGATGTGAAAGACAGTACAGTTTTCTAACATCAAAGAGAGTCGTGGGGAAGCTTTGTGATCTCAGCTCTGTCAGGTCCTATGTGTTTAATGAGCTTCCTCTGGCAGCAGCAGATTACACTGAGATGATGTGGCCCCAGGATGGATAATCACTGTACTGGAGATTATAATACTAAACACTCTGATCCAACAGAACACCACATATCACACAGCCTATGGGCCCTGGTCAGAGGTAGAGTATAGAGGCCTCTGATCAGGCCTCCTGATCAGAGGTAACAGAGACACCACTGATCTATCACACACAGCCTATGGGCCCTGGTCAGAGGTAGAGTATAGAGACAGGCCTCTGATCCAACAGAACACCACATATCACACAGCCTATGGGTCCTGGTCAGAGGTAGAGTATAGAGACAGGCCTCTGATCTAACAGAACACCACATATCACACAGCCTATGGGCCCTGGTCAGAGGTAGAGTATAGAGACAGGCCTCTGATCTAACAGAAACCACATACACACAGCCTATGGGCCCTGGTCAGAGGTAGAGTATAGAGACAGGCCTCTGATCTAACAGAAACCTCTCTACACACAGCCTATGGGTCCTGGTCAGAGGTAGAGTATAGAGACAGGCCTCTGATCTAACAGAAACCTCTCTACACACAGCCTATGGGTCCTGGTCAGAGGTAGAGTATAGAGACAGGCCTCTGATCTAACAGAAACCTCTCTACACACAGCCTATGGGCCCTGGTCAGAGGTAGAGTATAGAGACAGGCCTCTGATCTAACAGAAACCTCTACACACAGCCTATGGGCCCTGGTCAGAGGTAGAGTATAGAGACAGGCCTCTGATCTAACAGAAACCTCTCTACACACAGCCTATGGGCCCTGGTCAGAGGTAGAGTATAGAGACAGGCCTCTGATCTAACAGAAACCTCTCTACACACAGCCTATGGGATCTAACAGAAACCTCTCCTGGTCAGAGGTAGAGTATAGAGACAGGCCTCTGATCTAACAGAAACCTCTCTACACACAGCCTATGGGTCCTGGTCAGAGGTAGAGTATAGAGACAGGCCTCTGATCCAACAGAACACCACATATCACAAGTTCAGTATATTCAGATAGCTAGGTGTGTCACCACATATCACACAGCAGATAGCTATAGGTGGGTGACAACCACATATCACAGTAGTTAGTAGAGTATTCAGAGACAGGCCATATCACAGTAGTTAGTATATTCAGATAGCAGGTGGGAAACACATATCACAGTAGTTAGTATATTCAGATAGCTAGGTGAGACAGCCTATCACAGTAGTTAGTATATTCCCTGGTCAGATAGCTAGGTGAGACAACCACATATCACAGTAGTTAGTATATTCAGATAGCAGGTGAGACAACCACATATCACAGTAGTTAGTATATTCAGATAGCTAGGTGAGACAACCACATATCACAGTAGTTAGTATATTCAGATAGCTAGGTGAGACAACCACATATCACAGTAGTTAGTATATTCAGATAGCTAGGTGAGACAACCACATATCACAGTAGTTAGTATATTCAGATAGCTAGGTGAGACAACCACATATCACAGTAGTTAGTATATTCAGATAGCTAGGTGGGACAACCACATATCACAGTAGTTAGTATATTCAGATAGCTAGGTGAGACAACCACATATCACAGTAGTTAGTATATTCAGATAGCTAGGTGAGACAACCACATATCACAGTGTTAGTATATTCACCTTCAGATAGCTAGAAAACCTATCACAGTAGTTAGTATATTCACCTTCAGATAGCTACACAGTAGTTAGTATATTCCTAGGTGGGACAACCTATCACAGTAGTTAGTATATTCAGATAGCTAGGTGGGACAACCACATATCACAGTAGTTAGTATATTCAGACAGGCAACCACATATCACAGTAGTTAGTATATTCAGATAGCTAGGTGGGACAACCACATATCACAGTAGTTAGTATATTCAGATAGCTAGGTGAGACAACCACATATTACAGTAGTTAGTATATTCAGATAGCTATGTGAGACAACCACATATCACAGTAGTTAGTATATTCAGATAGCTAGGTGAGACAACCACATATTACAGTAGTTAGTATATTCAGATAGCTAGGTGAGACAACCACATATTACAGTAGTTAGTATATTCAGATAGCTAGGTGGGACAACCACATATCACAGTCAGTTAGTATATCAACTGGCAAACAGCCTGATGTCCAGTTTTAACACTGTGTCTTAGCATCAACTAGTCTTAATAGTAATAAGTAAGTAAAGAAGAATGTGTTCTTAACTGACTTGTGTAGTTAAAAAAGGTTAAATATAACATTGACATTTGAATTGTAGTTGTATGTTTTGTAAGACAGTTCTCAGAGAGAATGTACTCTTCAACAACGGTTACCCACATGACTGTAATGTTGATCTCTGGGTCCCTCTAGTGGCCACCCAGAGAACCTGCACCCTGCGACTGAACCTTCTGTCTAAGATCAGGTCTGTGGGTCGAGTGCATCATAACAACAGGATTACAACCTCTGACCATGGCACTGTGACTGGTCACCTCATGGGTACACTCAAAATGGCTGACATGATCTGAGTAGGAGATAGAGGGTTATACGAGATAGGTTTCAGGACTATAACATTAGGTGGATAGATATAGGAGAGAGTTATACAGAGATAGGTTACAGGACTATAACATTAGGTGGATAGATATAGAAGAGAGGGTTATACGAGATCCAGTTTTACAGGACTATAACATTAGGTGGGTAGATATAGGCAGAGAGGGTTATACGAGATAGGTTACAGGACTATAACATTAGGTGGATAGATAAAGAGAGAGGGTTATAACTGAGATAGGTTGCAGGACTATAACATTAGGTGGGTAGATATAGTAGAGAGGGTTTTGTAGATAGGTTCTCAGGACTATAACATTAGGTGGGTAGATATAGGAGAGATCTCTGGGTTATATGAGATAGGTTACAGGACTATAACATTAGGTGGATAGATCATAGGAGAGAGGGTTATATGAGATAGGTTACAGGACTATAACATTAGGTGGGTAGATATAGGAGAGAGGGTTATACGAGATAGGTTACAGGACTATAACATTAGGTGGGTAGATATAGGAGAGAGGGTTATATGAGATAGGTTACAGGACTATAACATTAGGTGGGTAGATATAGGAGAGAGAGGGTTATACGAGATAGGTTACAGGACTATAACATTAGGTAGGTAGATATAGGAGAGAGGGTTATATGAGATAGGTTACAGGACTATAACATTAGGTGGATAGATATAGGAGAGAGGGTTATATGAGATAGGTTACAGGACTATAACATTAGGTGGATAGATATAGGAGAGAGGGTTATATGAGATAGGTTACAGGACTATAACATTAGGTGGATAGATATAGGAGAGAGGGTTATATGAGATAGGTTACAGGACTATAACATTAGGTGGGTAGATATAGGAGAGAGAGGGTTATACGAGATAGGTTACAGGACTATAACATTAGGTAGGTAGATATAGGAGAGAGGGTTATACGAGATAGGTTACAGGACTATAACATTAGGTGGGTAGATATAGGAGAGAGGGTTATACGAGATAGGTTACAGGACTATAACATTAGGTGGATAGATATAGGAGAGAGGGTTATACGAGATAGGTTACAGGACTATAACATTAGGTGGATAGATATAGGAGAGAGGGTTATATGAGATAGGTTACAGGACTATAACATTAGGTGGGTAGATATAGGAGAGAGGGTTATACGAGATAGGTTACAGGACTATAACATTAGGTGGGTAGATATAGGAGAGAGGGTTATATGAGATAGGTTACAGGACTATAACATTAGGTGGATAGATATAGGAGAGAGGGTTATATGAGATAGGTTACAGGACTATAACATTAGGTGGATAGATATAGGAGAGAGGGTTATACGAGATAGGTTACAGGACTATAACATTAGGTGGGTAGATATAGGAGAGAGAGGGTTATATGAGATAGGTTACAGGACTATAACATTAGGTGGATAGATATAGAAGAGAGGGTTATACGAGATAGGTTACAGGACTATAACATTAGGTTGATAGATATAGGAGAGAGGGTTATATGAGATAGGTTACAGGACTATAACATTAGGTGGATAGATATAGGAGAGAGAGGGTTATACGAGATAGGTTACAGGACTATAACATTAGGTGGATAGATATAGGAGAGAGGGTTATATGAGATAGGTTACAGGACTATAACATTAGGTGGATAGATATAGGAGAGAGGGTTATATGAGATAGGTTACAGGACTATAACATTAGGTGGATAGATATAGGAGAGAGGGTTATATGAGATAGGTTACAGGACTATAACATTAGGTGGATAGATATAGGAGAGAGGGTTATATGAGATAGGTTTCAGGACTATAACATTAGGTGGATAGATATCCCCTCTCCTTCACTACACACTGGAGTCTCAGGCACCATCTCCTCTCTGTGTGGAGCTGGATCCTTGCAGAGCTGCAGTGGACTGAAATCTAATCCAATAATGGGAATTATTGACAGCGTCCCAGATGACACCCTGTACAGCGCACTACGTTTGGCCAGGGCCCATAAGGTTTTGGTCAAAAGTAGTGCACTATGTAGGGAATAGGGTGTAATTTGGGACACAGCTTGCTTCCTTCTGTCTTGTTGACGTCTATCAGAGAGAAATGGGATCAAAGTGCATTTCATGTCTTCTCCACTAGGTGGCATCAGTGTGCTGAGAGGAAGATGGATCATTCCAGAACTACTGTGTTGGTGAGGAGCGCACACGCACGCACGCACGCACGCACGCACGCACGCACACAGTGCAGGGCACAGTTCCTGCAATCAACAAACAAGACTATGCATGTTTGCAAAGTTGGGCAATACGGCAATCAAAGCAACGGTTTCAAATAACTCAAACGGTTTCAACCAACAAGATCACTTTCATTTACCTGGATGTCACAGACATAACCCTAACCCTAACCCTAAACCCTAACCCTAACCCTAACCCCTAACCCTAACCCCTAACCCTAACCCCTAACCCTAACCCCTACCCCTAACCCTAACCCTAACCCTAACCCTAACTCCTAACCCCTAACCCTAACCCTAACCCCTAACCCTAACCCCTAACCCTAACCCCTAACCCCTAACCCTAACCCCTAACCCTAACCCTAACCCCTAACCCCTAACCCTAATCCTAACCCTAACCCTAACCCTAACCCTAACCCCTAACCCTAACCCCTAACCCTAACCCTAACCCCTAACCCTAACCCCTAACCCTAACCCTAGATCCCTTTCATTTACCTGGATGTCACAGACATAACCCTAACCCCTAAGCCCTAACCCCTAACCCCTAACCCTAACCCCTACCCTAACCCCTAACCCTAACCCCTAACCCTACCCTAACCCTAACCCCTAACCCCTAACCCTAACCCTATTTAGCTGGTAGGTATAGCTGGTATATTTAGCTGGGTAGATATAGCTGGTATATAGCTGGTATGTACAGCTGGTATGTATAGCTGGTATGTATAGCTGGTATGTATAGCTGGTATGTATAGCTGGTAGGTATAGCTGGTATGTATGTTTAGCTGGTATATTTAGCTGGTATGTATAGCTGGTATGTATAGCTGGTATGTATAGCTGGTATGTATAGCTGGTATATATAGCTGGGTATATATAGCTGGTATATATAGCTGGTATGTATAGCTGGTATGTATAGCTGGTATGTATGTATAGCTGGTATGTATAGCTGGTATGTATAGCTGGTATGTATAGCTGGTATGTATAGCTGGGTATATATAGCTGGTATATATAGCTGGTATGTATAGCTGGTATGTATAGCTGGTATGTATAGCTGGTATGTATAGCTGGTATGTATAGCTGGTATGTATAGCTGGTATGTATAGCTGGTAGGTATAGCTGGTATATATAGCTGGTATGTATAGCTGGTATGTATAGCTGGTATGTATAGCTGGTATGTATAGCTGGTATGTATAGCTGGTATGTATAGCTGGTATGTATAGCTGGTATGTATATGTATGTATAGCTGGTATGTATAGCTGGTATGTATAGCTGGTATGTATAGCTGGTATGTATAGCTGGTATGTATAGCTGGTATGTATAGCTGGTATGTATAGCTGGTATGTATAGCTGGTATGTATAGCTGGTATGTATAGCTGGTATGTATAGCTGGTATGTATAGCTGGTATGTATAGCTGGTATGTATGTTTAGCTAGGTAGGAATGGTCCCACCTTCCTCTTCCATGCTCTAATCCACTGTCTGCATGTTCTCATTGCCCAAAGCCACCTGGAGAATCTATATGTAAAACACCTTGGTTTATGGCCACTGGACAGCTATAAAGGTGTGACGCTGCCATCTGTAGTCCTGCCTGCCTTATCTAGTTCAAACAGCCTTACTGCCATGGTGATGTTTAGCTCAGAGGCCTGATACTGTAGGACACACTGGACTTCCCCTGTTCAACTGGTCTACTGGTGATGATGCATACAGCAACAGGTATCAGTTACGACACCCAGCTGGTGAACATTTACCACCAAATCCATGCAATAGTCATTGACACAACAGTGAAAAGGTTTGTCTAGAATCCTCCTGACAGTGTGTTCTGTTCATAATGCAGCGATCAGCCAATCAACTGGATGAGCTTGGGGGTCGTTGGAATCACTCAGCTCTCATTGTTGGAAAAATCAACATGGCAACAAAAGGACAATCATTTCAGCTCATTGTGTAAAGAGAAAGGGGTCGGAGGGTCGGAAGCAGAACTCCAGGAGAAGGTGGAATGGGATGGGGAACAGGGTTCTAATGAGGGGGTTTAGCTGTGTGGCTGGACCAATGAGGAGAGAGGATAGCAGGGGCTAGTGGGCTGAGGCATTAACAAAGGGTTGTGGGGAGGGGATGGTGTATGTGTCGGTCTTGTCGGTCTTGCAGGGCAGCAGGGATAAGGCCCAGCACACAGAGGCAGCATGGATAAGGCCCAGTACACAGAGGCAGCATGGATAAGGTCCAGCACACCGAGGCAGCATGGATAAGGTCCAGCACACAGAGGCAGCATGGATAAGGCCCAGCACACAGAGGCAGCATGGATAAGGCCCAGCACACCGAGGCAGCATGGATAAGGCCCAGCACACAGAGGCAGCATGGATAAGGCCCAGTACACCGAGGCAGCATGGATAAGGCCCAGCACACCGAGGCAGCATGGATAAGGCCCAGCACACAGAGGCAGCATGGATAAGGCCCAGCACACAGAGGCAGCATGGATAAGGCCCAGCACACAGAGGCAGCATGGATAAGGCCCAGTACACAGAGGCAGCATGGATAAGGTCCAGCACACCGAGGCAGCATGGATAAGGCCCAGCACACAGAGGCAGCATGGATAAGGTCCAGCACACAGAGGCAGCATGGATAAGGCCCAGCACACAGAGGCAGCATGGATAAGGCCCAGCACACCGAGGCAGCATGGATAAGGCCCAGCACACAGAGGCAGCATGGATAAGGCCCAGTACACCGAGGCAGCATGGATAAGGCCCAGCACACCGAGGCAGCATGGATAAGGCCCAGCACACAGAGGCAGCATGGATAAGGCCCAGCACACCGAGGCAGCATGGATAAGGCCCAGCACACCGAGGCAGCATGGATAAGGTCCCGCACACAGAGGCAGCATGGATAAGGCCCAGCACACCGAGGCAGCATGGATAAGGTCCCGCACACCAGGGCAGCAGGGATAAGGCCCAGTACACCGAGGCAGCATGGATAAGGCCCAGCACACAGAGGCAGCATGGATAAGGCCCAGCACACAGAGGCAGCATGGATAAGGCCCAGCACACAGAGGCAGCATGGATAAGGTCCAGCACACCAAGGCAGCATGGATAAAGTCCAGCACACCAAGGCAGCATGGATAAGGTCCAGCACACCAAGGCAGCATGGATAAGGTCCAGCACACAGAGGCAGCATGGATAAGGCCCAGCACACAGAGGCAGCATGGATAAGGTCCAGCACACAGAGGCAGCATGGATAAGGCCCAGCACACAGAGGCAGCAGGGATAAGGCCCAGCACACAGAGGCAGCAGGGATAAGGCCCAGCACACCGAGACAGCATGGATAAGGTCCAGCACACCGAGACAGCATGGATAAGGTCCAGCACACCGAGACAGCATGGATAAGGTCCAGCACACAGAGGCAGCATGGATAAGGCCCAGCACACAGAGGCAGCATGGATAAGGTCCAGCACACCAAGGCAGCATGGATAAGGCCCAGCACACAGAGGCAGCATGGATAAGGCCCAGCACACCGAGGCAGCATGGATAAGGTCCAGCACACAGAGGCAGCATGGATAAGGCCCAGCACACCGAGGCAGCAGGGATAAGGCCCAGCACACCGAGGCAGCATGGATAAGGCCCAGTACACAGAGGCAGCATGGATAAGGCCCAGCACACAGAGGCAGCATGGATAAGGCCCAGCACACCGAGGCAGCATGGATAAGGTCCAGCACACAGAGGCAGCATGGATAAGGCCCAGCACACCGAGGCAGCATGGATAAGGTCCAGCACACAGAGGCAGCATGGATAAGGCCCAGCACACCGAGGCAGCATGGATAAGGTCCAGCACACAGAGGCAGCATGGATAAGGCCCAGCACACAGAGGCAGCATGGATGAGGCCCAGCACACCGAGGCAGCATGGATAAGGTCCAGCACACCGAGGCAGCATGGATAAGGTCCAGCACACAGAGGCAGCATGGATAAGGTCCAGCACACAGAGGCAGCATGGATAAGGCCCAGCACACCGAGGCAGCATGGATAAGGTCCAGCACACAGAGGCAGCATGGATAAGGCCCAGCACACCGAGGCAGCAGGGATAAGGCCCAGCACACCGAGGCAGCATGGATAAGGCCCAGCACACCGAGGCAGCATGGATAAGGCCCAGCACACAGAGGCAGCATGGATAAGATCCAGCACACCGAGGCAGCATGGATAAGGCCCAGCACACCGAGGCAGCATGGATAAGGCCCAGCACACAGAGGCAGCATGGATAAGGCCCAGTACACCGAGGCAGCATGGATAAGGCCCAGCACACCGAGGCAGCATGGATAAGGCCCAGCACACAGAGGCAGCATGGATAAGGCCCAGCACACAGAGGCAGCATGGATAAGGCCCAGTACACAGAGGCAGCATGGATAAGGTCCAGCACACCGAGGCAGCATGGATAAGGCCCAGCACACAGAGGCAGCATGGATAAGGTCCAGCACACAGAGGCAGCATGGATAAGGCCCAGCACACAGAGGCAGCATGGATAAGGCCCAGCACACCGAGGCAGCATGGATAAGGCCCAGCACACAGAGGCAGCATGGATAAGGCCCAGTACACAGAGGCAGCATGGATAAGGCCCAGCACACCGAGGCAGCATGGATAAGGCCCAGCACACAGAGGCAGCATGGATAAGGCCCAGCACACCGGGCAGCATGGATAAGGCCCAGCACACCGAGGCAGCATGGATAAGGTCCCGCACACAGAGGCAGCATGGATAAGGCCCAGCACACCGAGGCAGCATGGATAAGGTCCCGCACACCAGGGCAGCAGGGATAAGGCCCAGCACACCGAGGCAGCATGGATAAGGCCCAGCACACAGAGGCAGCATGGATAAGGCCCAGCACACAGAGGCAGCATGGATAAGGCCCAGCACACAGAGGCAGCATGGATAAGGTCCAGCACACCAAGGCAGCATGGATAAGGTCCAGCACACCAAGGCAGCATGGATAAGGTCCAGCACACCAAGGCAGCATGGATAAGGTCCAGCACACAGAGGCAGCATGGATAAGGCCCAGCACACAGAGGCAGCATGGATAAGGGCTCCAGCACACAGAGGCAGCATGGATAAGGCCCAGCACACAGAGGCAGCAGGGATAAGGCCCAGCACACCGAGGCAGCATGGATAAGGTCCAGCACACAGAGGCAGCATGGATAAGGTCCCGCACACAGAGGCAGCATGGATAAGGCCCAGCACACCGAGGCAGCATGGATAAGGTCCCGCACACCAGGGCAGCAGGGATAAGGTCCAGCACACAGAGGCAGCATGGATAAGGCCCAGCACACCGAGGCAGCATGGATAAGGTCCAGCACACAGAGGCAGCATGGATAAGGCCCAGCACACCGAGGCAGCAGGGATAAGGCCCAGCACACCGAGGCAGCATGGATAAGGCCCAGCACACCGAGGCAGCATGGATAAGGCCCAGTACACAGAGGCAGCATGGATAAGATCCAGCACACCGAGGCAGCATGGATAAGGCCCAGCACACCGAGGCAGCATGGATAAGGTCCAGCACACAGAGGCAGCATGGATAAGGCCCAGCACACCGAGGCAGCATGGATAAGGTCCAGCACACAGAGGCAGCATGGATAAGGCCCAGCACACCGAGGCAGCATGGATAAGACCCAGCACACAGAGGCAGCATGGATAAGGCCCAGCACACAGAGGCAGCAAGGATAAGGCCCAGCACACCGAGGCAGCATGGATAAGGCACAGCACACAGAGGCAGCAGGGATAAGGCCCAGCACACAGAGGCAGCAGGGATAAGGCCCAGCACACCGGGGCAGCATGGATAAGGCCCAGCACACCGAGGCAGCATGGATAAGGTCCAGCACACAGAGGCAGCATGGATAAGGCCCAGCACACCGAGGCAGCAGGGATAAGGCCCAGCACACAGAGGCAGCAAGGATAAGGCCCAGCACACCGAGGCAGCATGGATAAGGCACAGCACACAGAGGCAGCAGGGATAAGGCCCAGCACACAGAGGCAGCATGGATAAGGCCCAGCACACCGAGGCAGCATGGATAAGGCCCAGCACACAGAGGCAGCAGGGATAAGGCCCAGCATACCGAGGCAGCACAGGGTTTTGTATCCATGTGATGGCAAACAGTGGGGCTCATCCATTTCCCAACCCATCCTGTCTCTAAGCCCATTCCCCCTTCCCCACCACCCACCCACCCCAACCCATCCTGTCTCTAAGCCCATGCCCCCTTCCCCACCACCCACCCACCCTGGCCTGGGACAAACACAGCTGCCATAACCAGCAGAGGAGAGATGAGCTCTGTATTCATCCTAGTGAGGTTTCATATTGTGACCCCAGCACTACAGCCAGTTACTGATTGACTTGTTGGTTTGTTGCTAAAAGACAACAGTAACTCCACTATAGAGCTGGGACTCTGCAGTGTATTTCACACTGAACTGACATTAAAACAACCTTCTGACTTTCAGGCGAATCCAGTTGAATGTGTTGTTTCAAACAGGCAATATCTTAGGCCGTATGTTCAGCATCTCACAACATGTAGGGTTCCTTTACCATGTTTATGTTTTGTTCAGGTGGCTTGAAGCAGATGTGAGGAGAAGTGAGACTGGGCATGTCAATCTTCCTCGGCATCAAAGCTGTTCTCTGTGACTGCACGGCTGTAGGCAGAGATAGCCTGGGATGAACCTACATTAACACTATAGACTGTAGATCCTGTTGTTACTACAGACAGACTGTAGATCCTGTTGTTACTACAGACAGACTGTAGATCCTGTTACTACAGACAGACTGTAGATCCTGTTGTTACTACAGACAGACTGTAGATACTGTTGTTACTACAGACATACTGTAGATCATGTTACTGCAGACAGACTGTAGATCCTGTTACTACAGACAGACTGTAGATCCTGTTGTTACTACAGACAGACTGTAGATCCTGTTGTTACTACAGACAGACTGACAGTCTTACAGACAGACTGTAGGTCCTGTTACTACAGACAGACTGTAGATCCTGTTACTACAGACAGACTGTAGATCCTGTTGTTACTACAGACAGACTGTAGATCCTGTTACTACAGACAGACTGTAGATCCTGTTACTACAGACAGACTGTAGATCCTGTTACTACAGACAGACTGTAGATCCTGTTGTTACTACAGACAGACTGTAGATCCTGTTGTTACTACAGACAGACTGACAGTCTTACAGACAGACTGTAGGTCCTGTTACTACAGACAGACTGTAGATCCTGTTACTACAGACAGACTGTAGATCCTGTTACTACAGACAGACTGTAGATCCTGTTGTTACTACAGACAGCCTGTAGATCCTGTTGTTACTACAGACAGACTGCAGATCCTGTTACTACAGACAGACTGTAGATCATGTTGTTACTACAGACAGACTGTAGATCCTGTTACTACAGACAGACTGTAGATCCTGTTACTACAGACATACTGTAGATCCTGTTACTACAGACAGACTGTAGATCCTGTTACTACAGACAGACTGTAGATCCTGTTACTACAGACAGACTGTAGATCCTGTTGTTACTACAGACAGACTGTAGATCCTGTTGTTACTACAGACAGACTGCAGATCCTATTGTTACTACAGACAGACAGTAGATCCTGTTACTACAGACAGACTGTAGATCCTGTCCACTACAGAGCAGGGTTCAGTACCCACTACAGAGCAGGGTTCAGTACCCACTACAGAGCAGGGTTCAGTACCCACAACAGAGCAGGGTTCAATGCCCACTACAGAGCAGGGTTCAGTACCCAATACAGAACAATACAGAGGGTGGCCCGTTCCTGTAGGTTCATGCTCTACAACATCCGCAGAGTACGACCCTGCCTCACACAGGAAGCGGCGCAGGTCCTAATCCAGGCACTTGTCATCTCCCGTCTGGATTACTGCAACTCGCTGTTGGCTGGGCTCCCTGCCTGTGCCATTAAACCCCTACAACTCATCCAGAACGCCGCAGCCCGTCTGGTGTTCAACCTTCCCAAGTTCTCTCACGTCACCCCGCTCCTCCGCTCTCTCCACTGGCTTCCAATTGAAGCTCGCATCCGCTACAAGACCATGGTGCTTGCCTACGGAGCTGTGAGGGGAACGGCACCTCAGTACCTAAGGCTCTGATCAGGCCCTACGCCCAAACATGGGCACTGCGTTCATCCATCTCTGGCCTGCTCGCCTCCCTACCACTGAGGAAGTACAGTTCCCGCTCAGCCCAGTCAAAACTGTTTGCTGCTCTGGCCCCCCAATGGTAGAACAAACTCCCTCACGACGCCAGGACAGCGGAGTCAATCACCACCTTCCGGAGACACCTGAAACCCCACCTCTTTAAGGAATACCTAGGATAGGATAAAGTAATCCTTCTCACCCCCCCCCCTTAAAAGATTTAGATGCACTATTGTAAAGTGGCTGTTCCACTGGATGTCATAAGGTGAATGCACCAATTTGTAAGTCGCTCTGGATAAGAGCGTCTGCTAAATGACTTAAATGTAAATGTAATAAGAGCAGGGTTCAGTACCCACTACAGAGCAGGGTTCAGAACCTACTACAGAGCGGGGTTCAGTACCCACTACAGAGCGGGGTTCAGTACCCACTACAGAGCAGGGTTCAGTACCCACTACAGAGCAGGGTTCAGTACCCACTGCAGAGCAGGGTTCAGTAGCCACTACAGAGCAGGGTTCAGTAGCCACTACAGAGCAGGGTTCAGTAGCCAGAGCAGAGCAGAGCAGGGTTCAGTACCCAGAGCAGGGTTCAGTAGCCAGAGCAGAGCAGGGTTCAGTACCCACTACAGAGCAGGGTTCAGTAGCCAGAGCAGAGCAAGGTTCAGTACCCAGTATAGAGCAGGGTTCAGTACACAGTATAGAGAAGGGTTCAGTAGCCAGAGCAGAGCAGGGTTCAGTACCCACTACAGAGCAGGGTTCAGTACCCAGTATAGAGCAGGGTTCAGTACACAGTATAGAGCAGGGTTCAGTAGCCAGAGCAGAGCAGGGTTCAGTAGCCAGAGCAGAGCAGGGTTCAGTACCCAGTATAGAGCAGGGTTCAGTACACAGTATAGAGCAGGGTTCAGTAGCCAGAGCAGAGCAGGGTTCAGTAGCCAGAGCAGAGCAGGGTTCAGTACCCAGTATAGAGCAGGGTTCAGTACCCACTACAGAGCAGGGTTCAGTACCCAGTATAGAGCAGGGTTCAGTACCCACTACAGAGCAGGGTTCAGTAGCCAGAGCAGAGCAGGGTTCAGTAGCCAGAGCAGAGCAGAGCAGGGTTCAGTAGCCAGAGCAGGGTTCAGTAGCCAGAGCAGAGCAGAGCAGGGTTCAGTAGCCAGAGCAGAGCAGAGCTGGGTTCAGTGCCCAGTATAGAGCAGGGTTCAGTACCCAGTATAGAGCAGGGTTCAGTACCCAGTATAGAGCAGGGTTCAGTAGCCAGAGCAGAGCAGAGCAGGGTTCAGTACCCACTACAGAGCAGGGTTCAGTAGCCAGAGCAGAGCAGGGTTCAGTAGCTACTACAGAGCAGGGTTCAGTACCCAGTATAGAGCAGGGTTCAGTAGCCAGAGCAGGGTTCAGTACCCACTACAGAGCAGAGTTCAGTAGCCAGAGCAGAGCAGGGTTCAGTACCCAGTATAGAGCAGGATTCAGTAGCCAGAGCAGGGTTCAGTACCCACTGCAGAGCAGGGTTCAGTAGCCACTACAGAGCAGGGTTCAGTAGCCAGTATAGAGCAGGGTTCAGTACACAGTATAGAGCAGGGTTCAGTACCCACTGCAGAGCAGGTTTCAGTAGCCAGAGCAGAGCAGGGTTCAGTAGCCAGAGCAGAGCAGGGTTCAGTAGCCAGAGCAGAGCAGAGCAGGGTTCAGTAGCCAGTATAGAGCAGGGTTCAGTACACAGTATAGAGCATGGTTCAGTAGCCACTACAGAGCAGAGCAGGTTTCAGTAGCCAGAGCAGAGCAGAGTTCAGTACCCAGTATAGAGCAGGGTTCAGTACCCACTACAGAGCAGGGTTCAGTACCCACTACAGAGCAGGGTTCAGTACCCACTACAGAGCAGGGTTCAGTACCCACTACAGAGCAGGGTTCAGTACCCACTACAGAGCAGGGTTCAGTCGCCAGAGCAGAGCAGGGTTCAGTACCCAGTATAGAGCAGGGTTCAGTACACAGTATAGAGAAGGGTTCAGTCGCCAGAGCAGAGCAGGGTTCAGTACCCAGTATAGAGCAGGGTTCAGTCGCCAGAGCAGAGCAGGGTTCAGTACCCAGTATAGAGCAGGGTTCAGTACACAGTATAGAGAAGGGTTCAGTCGCCAGAGCAGAGCAGGGTTCAGTACCCAGTATAGAGCAGGGTTCAGTACCCACTACAGATCAGGGTTCAGTACCCAGTATAGAGCAGGGTTCAGTACCCACTACAGAGCAGGGTTCAGTAGCCAGAGCAGAGCAGGGTTCAGTAGCCAGAGCAGAGCAGAGCAGGGTTCAGTAGCCAGAGCAGAGTAGAGCTGGGTTCAGTACCCAGTATAGAGCAGGGTTCAGTACCCAGTATAGAGCAGGGTTCAGTAGCCAGAGCAGAGCAGAGCAGGGTTCAGTAGCCACTACAGAGCAGGGTTCAGTAGCCAGAGCAGAGCAGGGTTCAGTACCCACTACAGAGCAGGGTTCAGTAGCCAGAGCAGAGCAGGGTTCAGTACCCACTACAGAGCAGGGTTCAGTAGCCAGAGCAGAGCAGGGTTCAGTACCCAGCATAGAGCAGGATTCAGTAGCCAGAGCAGGGTTCAGTACCCAGTATAGAGCATGGTTCAGTAGCCAGAGCAGGGTTCAGTACCCAGTATAGAGCAGGGTTCAGTAGCCAGAGCAGGATTCAGTAGCCAGAGCAGGGTTCAGTACCCAGTATAGAGCATGGTTCAGTAGCCACTACAGAGCAGAGCAGGGTTCAGTAGCCAGAGCAGAGCAGAGCAATACAGATGACCTTGATTTGGAAAGAAAGCATTCACAGAAATGGAGAAGAAAAGTAATTGTCATTGTTTTGAGGAGTCAAATGGAGGACTCTATATTTGTGATAAGGAGCCGTCTGGACGAACAGCCTCAGTCTCCACTCTGCCCTGTGCTCCAGGGGAATACAAGGTAATACAATACCCATACAAGAGCACAGAGCAGTGCTACGGACCGTTACCATGGAAGCAGAACAGTCACAGAACACATCCATCCAACGTGATGTAATAGGGCTATATAAATAAATTTGATTTGATTTGATGTAGTACCACCAACTAGCCAAATGCTGTGGACTCTATGGAGAGAACACAACGATGAAGTAGACAATAACTGTCTGTGTAAAGTCACAGTTCATTTCTAATAGGGCTGGGTGGTATACTGTATACAGTGTACCATATCTCAGGGTATTTCAAAATACCACCAGTATGATTTTCCAATACCATCAATGCTGTTTTTGTTGATATAAACATGAATATTAGTTATTGTTAAATAAATACCTGCAGTAAGTTGTGCTCTCGGTAATAGATAAAGCATATTTTACATTACGAAGCTTACCAGTACTAGTTATCACTTAAGAGAGGTGAATCACTCCAGCAGCCCCACGTAAGAGAGGTGAATCACTCCAGCAGGCCCACTTAAGAGAGGTGAATCACTCCAGCAGGCCCACTTAAGAGAGGTGAATCACTCCAGCAGGCCCACTTAAGAGAGGTGAATCACTCCAGCAGGCCCACTGAAGAGAGGTGAATCACTCCAGCAGGCCCACTTAAGAGACGTGAATCACTCCAGCAGGCCCACTTAAGAGAGTGAATCACTGTAGGCCCAGCCTCCAGAGGTGAATGACTCTGTAGGCCCACCCCTGAGATGAATCATCCAGCCTCCCACTTAACAGACTCTGAATCACTGGTAGGCCCACTGAGGGGTGAATAGCTCCAGCAGGCCCACTTGAGAGGTGAATACTGGTACCCACTGTGAATATAGCAGGCCCACATTGAGAGGTGAACCTCCAGCAGGCCCACTGTAGATGAGCCTCCAGCAGGCCCACTCTAAGAGAGTGAATCACCCAGCAGGCCCACTTAAGAGAGGTGATACTCCAGCCCCACATTGAGAGGTGAATCACTCCAGCAGGCCCACTTAAGAGAGGTGAAGCACTCCAGCAGGCCCACTGTGAATCACTCCAGCAGGCCCCTTAAGAGAGGTGAATCACTCCAGCAGGCCCACTAGAGGTGAGCCTCCAGCAGGCCCACTTGAGGGTGTACCAGCAGGCCCACTGTGAATATAGCAGGCCCACAACAGAGGTGAATCTGTACCAGCAGGCCCACTTAAGAGAGGTGAATAGCAGGCCCACTTAACAGAGGTGAATCTGTACCAGCAGGCCCACTTAAGAGATATGAATCCTCCAGCAGCACTTAAGAGACTCCAGCAGGCCCACTGAGAGGTGAATCACTCCAGCAGTACCCCCTGTAGCCTCCACAGAGACTCTGTAATCACCCAGCAGGCCTCCACATTGAGACTGAATCACCCCTGTATATAGCCTCCACATTGACTCTGTACCAGTACCCCTGTATATAGCCTCCAGCAGGCCCACTGTAAGAGACCCCCTGTAATAGCTCCAGCAGGCCCACTTAAGAGACGTGAATCACTCCAGCAGGCCCACTTAAGAGACGTGAATCACCCAGCAGGCTCCACATTGACTCTGAACACTCCAGCAGGCCCACTTAAGAGACGTGAATCACTCCATATAGGCCCACTTAAGAGACTCTGAATCACTCCAGCAGGCCCACTTAAGAGAGGTGAATCACTAGCAGGCCCACAAGAGACTCTGAAGAGTACCCCTGTATATAGCCTCCACATTGACTCTGTACCTGTACCCCTGTATATAGCCTCCACATTGACTCTGTACCTGTACCCCCTGTATATAGCCTCCACATTGACTCTGTACCAGTACCCCCTGTATATAGCCTCCACATTGACTCTGTACCACCCCTGTATATAGCCTCCACATTGACTCTGTACCGGTACCCCCTGTATATAGCCTCCACATTGACTCTGTACCGTACCCCCTGTATATAGCCTCCACATTGACTCTGTACCGGTACCCCCTGTATATAGCCTCCACATTGACTCTGTACCAGTACCCCATGTATATAGCCTCCACATTGACTCTGTACCAGTACCCCTGTATATAGCCTCCACATTGACTTTACATTTACATTTACATTTACTCAGACCCTTATATAGCCTCCACATTGACTCTGTACCATACACCTGTATATAGCCTCCACATTGACTCTGTATCTACATCTTGTTGTATATAGCCTCCACATTGACTCTGTACCCCCTTACCTCCACATTGACTCTGTACCAGTACCCCTGTATATAGCCTCCACATTGACTCTGTACCGGTACCCCCTGTATATAGCCTCCACATTGACTCTGTACCAGTACCCCTGTATATAGCCTCCACATTGACTCTGTACACCCCTGTATATAGCCTCCACATTGACTCTGTACCGTACCCCCTGTATATAGCCTGACAGGACTCTGTACCGGTACCCATGTATATAGCCTCCACATTGACTCTGTACCTACCTCCTGTATATAGCCTCCACATTGACTCTGTACCAGTACCCCCTGGGTATAGCCTCCACATTGACTCTGTACCGGTACCCCCTGTATATAGCCTCCACATTGACTCTGTACCGGTACCCCCTGTATATAGCCTCCACATTGACTCTGTACCGGTACACCTGTTGTATTGTTTAAGATCTACACCTGTTGTATAGTTTAAGGTTGACACCTGTTGTATTGTTTAAGGTGTGACAGGGAGGGTAACAACATGGTGGATAGATACGGCTGCTGTCCTATCAGAGAACATCTAGTGTGACAGGACAGGGAGGGTAACAACATGGTGGATAGATACGGCTGCTGTCCTATCAGAGAACATCTAGTGTGACAGGACAGGGAGGGTAACAACATGGTGGATAGATACGGCTGCTGTCCTATCAGAGAACATCTAGTGTGACAGGACAGGGAGGGTAACAACATGGTGGATAGATACGGCTGCTGTCCTATCAGAGAACATCTAGTGTGACAGGACAGGGAGGGTAACAACATGGTGGATAGATACGGCTGCTGTCCTATCAGAGAACATCTAGTGTGACAGGACAGGGAGGGTAACAACATGGTGGATAGATACGGCTGCTGTCCTATCAGAGAACATCTAGTGTGACAGGGAGGGTAACAACATGATGGATAGATACGGCTGCTGTCCTATCAGAGAACATCTAGTGTGACAGGACAGGGAGGGTAACAACATGGTGGATAGATACGGCTGCTGTCCTATCAGAGAACATCTAGTGTGACAGGACAGGGAGGGTAACAACATGGTGGATAGATACGGCTGCTGTCCTATCAGAGAACATCTAGTGTGACAGGACAGGGAGGGTAACAACATGGTGGATAGATACGGCTGCTGTCCTATCAGAGAACATCTAGTGTGACAGGACAGGGAGGGTAACAACATGGTGGATAGATACGGCTGCTGTCCTATCAGAGAACATCTAGTGTGACAGGACAGGGAGGGTAACAACATGGTGGATAGATACGGCTGCTGTCCTATCAGAGAACATCTAGTGTGACATCTAGTGACAGGAGGGTAACAACATGGTGGATAGATACGGCTGCTGTCCTATCAGAGAACATCTAGTGTGACAGGAACAGGTGAGGGTAACAACATGGTGGATAGATACGGCTGCTGTCCTATCAGAGAACATCTAGTGTGACAGGGAGGGTAACAACATGGTGGATAGATACGGCTGCTGTCCTATCAGAGAACATCTAGTGTGACAGGACAGGGAGGGTAACAACATGGTGGATAGATACGGCTGCTGTCCTATCAGAGAACATCTAGTGTGACAGGACAGGGAGGGTAACAACATGGTGGATAGATACGGCTGCTGTCCTATCAGAGAACATCTAGTGTGACAGGACAGGGAGGGTAACAACATGGTGGATAGATACGGCTGCTGTCCTATCAGAGAACATCTAGTGTGACAGGACAGGGAGGGTAACAACATGGTGGATAGATACGGCTGCTGTCCTATCAGAGAACATCTAGTGTGACAGGACAAGGAGGGTAACAACATGGTGGATAGATACGGCTGCTGTCCTATCAGAGAACATCTAGTGTGACAGGACAGGGAGGGTAACAACATGGTGGATAGATACGGCTGCTGTCCTATCAGAGAACATCTAGTGTGACAGGACAGGGAGGGTAACAACATGGTGGATAGATACGGCTGCTGTCCTATCAGAGAACATCTAGTGTGACAGGACAGGGAGGGTAACAACATGGTGGATAGATACGGCTGCTGTCCTATCAGAGAACATCTAGTGTGACAGGGAGGGTAACAACATGGTGGATAGATACGGCTGCTGTCCTATCAGAGAACATCTAGTATGACAGGACAGGGAGGGTAACAACATGATGGATAGATACGGCTGCTGTCCTATCAGAGAACATCTAGTGTGACAGGACAGGGAGGGTAACAACATGGTGGATAGATACGGCTGCTGTCCTATCAGAGAACATCTAGTGTGACAGGACAGGGAGGGTAACAACATGGTGGATAGATACGGCTGCTGTCCTATCAGAGAACATCTAGTGTGACAGGACAGGGAGGGTAACAACATGGTGGATAGATACGGCTGCTGTCCTATCAGAGAACATCTAGTGTGACAGGACAGGGAGGGTAACAACATGGTGGATAGATACGGCTGCTGTCATATTTCATAACCACCAAGGATGGAGGGGTGGATGGAGTAAAGGTGGAGGAGAGGCACCAAGGAAGCCAGTCTGACAGCCTGTTTGGGCGAGGCAGAGGGAGGGATGGAGAGAAGGAGGAGGATGAGAGAAGTCTGTCTGTTTGGGGCGAGGTTAGAAGCATGGATAGATGGATAGATGGATGGAGGGAGGGGTCTGTCTGTTTGGGCGAGGTCAGCTCCAGTCCCCTGCTGGTATTCAGCCAGCTATCTCCTAGGCAACTGACATGAGCCACAAATAGAACACCACCACACTGAATCCCTACGCCGCACCGGGCTACACCAGACCTACACACTCAGATCATTCCACCGTGACAGATAACGCCTGGCAATGACACAGAGACCGGTCCACATCCGCCACACCTAACACATTACATCATCACTCATTCATCAACATGACGGCCTTCTAAAGTCCTTCCTTCAGAGGCGGGGAGGGGGGATGGGGTGAGGTGGGGAGGGGGATGGGGTGGGGTGGGGTGGGGTGGGGAGGGGGTGAGGTGGGGAGGGGGGTGAGGTGGGGTGGGGGGATGGGATGGGGTGGGGTGGGGTGGGGTGGGGGATGGGGTGAGGTGGGGTGGGGAGGGGGGTGAGGTGGGGAGGGGGTGAGGCGGGGAGGGGGATGGGGTGGGGTGGGGAGGGGGATGGGGTGGGGTGGGGTGGGGTGGGGAGGGGGTGAGGTGGGGAGGGGGATGGGGTGAGGTGGGGAGGGGGGATGGGGTGGGGTGGGGTGGGGAGGGGGTGAGGTGGGGGGGGGGTGAGGCGGGGAGGGGGATGGGGTGGGGTGGGGTGGGGAGGGGGATGGGGTGGGGTGGGGTGGGGTGGGGAGGGGGTGAGGTGGGGAGGGGGGGTGGGGTGGGGGTGGGGTGGGGTGGGGAGGGGGTGAGGCGGGGAGGGGATGGGGTGAGGTGGGGAGGGGGTGGGGTGGGGTGGGGTGGGGAGGGGGGTGAGGTGGGGAGGGGGTGAGGCGGGGTGAGGCGGGGAGGGGGTGAGGCGGGGTGAGGTGGGGAGGGGGGGGAGTGAGGCGGGGTGAGGTGGGGAGGGGGTGAGGCGTGGGGAGGCGGGGTGAGGCGGGGAGGGGGTGAGGCGGGGTGAGGTGGGGAGGGGGTGAGGCGGGGTGTGAGGCGGGGTGGGGGGGGTGAGGCGGGGTGAGGGGTGAGGCGGGACGAGGCGGGACGAGGCGGGAGGGGGTGAGGCGGGACAAGGCGGGGCGGGAAGGGGGGTGAGGCGGGACAAGGCGGGGCGGGAAGGGGGGTGAGGCGGGACAAGGCGGGGCGGGAAGGGGGGTGGGGGGGGTGAGGTGTAGAGGGGGTGAGGTGGGGGCGAGGCGAGGCGGGGAGGAGGGGTGAGGCAGGGAGGGGGGGTGAGGTGGGGATATGTCTATCTATCCATCCATCCATCCACTGAGATGGAAACATCAGCCTCTTCTCAGCAGTAACCAACACAACACCCACTCAACATCTGTTCTGTCTCCGATGTGAACATGTCAGTCTAATGAAACTCTAGCTGCCTTCACAATGAATACAGGTCAGTAGATGGAGAGATATAACCCCATTCTGTAAATCTATCAACAACATCAAATCACTGGTCACTTTAGCTTGGAATCACTGGCCCCTTTAATAATGGAACACTAGTCACTTTAATAATGGAACACTGGTCACTTTAATAATGGAACACTAGTCACTTTAATAATGGAACACTAG
Source organism: Oncorhynchus keta (assembly GCF_023373465.1). Taxonomy (NCBI): domain Eukaryota; kingdom Metazoa; phylum Chordata; class Actinopteri; order Salmoniformes; family Salmonidae; genus Oncorhynchus; species Oncorhynchus keta. The sequence continues at coordinate 97,059 of NW_026278079.1, read as the reverse complement.
TCACTATAATAATGGAACACTAGTCACTTTAATAATGGAACACTGGTCACTTTAATAATAGAACACTAGTCACTTTAATAATGGAACACTGGTCACTTTAATAATGGAACACTGGTCACTTTAATAATGGAACACTAGTCACTATAATAATGGAACACTAGTCACTTTAATGGAACACTGGTCACTTTACTAATGGAACACTAGTCACTTTACTAATGGAACACTAGTCACTTTAATAATGGAACACTAGTCACTTTAATAATGGAACACTAGTCACTTTACTAATGGAACACTAGTCACTTTAATGGAACACTGGTCACTTTACTAATGGAACACTAGTCACTTTACTAATGGAACACTAGTCACTTTAATAATGGAACACTAGTCACTTTAATAATGGAACACTAGTCACTTTAATAATGGAACACTAGTCACTTTACTAATGGAACACTAGTCACTTTAATAATGGAACACTAGTCACTTTAATAATGGAACACTAGTCACTTTAATAATGGAACACTAGTCACTTTACTAATGGAACACTAGTCACTTTAATAATGGAACACTGGTCACTTTAATAATGGAACACTAGTCACTTTCATAATGGAACACTGGTCACTTTAATAATGGAACACTAGTCACTTTAATAATGGAATTCTGGCCCCTTTAATAATGGAACACTAGTCACTTTAATAATGGAACACTAGTCACTTTAATAATGGAACACTTGTCACTTTAATAATGGAACACTAGTCACTATAATAATGGAACACTAGTCACTATAATAATGGAACACTAGTCACTTTAATAATGGAACACTGGTCACTTTAATAATGGAACACTAGTCACTTTAATAATGGAACACTAGTCACTATAATAATGGAACACTAGTCACTTTAATAATGGAACACTGGTCACTTTAATAATGGAACACTGGTCACTTTAATAATGGAACATTAGCCACTTTAATAGTGTTTACATATTTTGCATTACTCATCACACATATATATACTGTATTCTATCCTATTCTACTGTGTCTTAGTCTATGCTGCTCTGACATTGCTCACCAAATATGTATATATTCTTTATTACTTTATCCATTACTTTACTTTAGATATTACTGTTGGAGCAGGTATGTGACCAATAGATATTACTTTATTACTTTATCCATTATTTACTTTAGATATGTTGGAGCAGGTATGTGACCAATATATTACTGTACTGTTGGAGCAGGTATGTGACCAATAGATATTACTGTACTGTTGGAGCAGGTATGTGACCAATAGATATTACTGTTGACCAATATATATTACTGTACTGTTGGAGCAGGTATGTGACCAATATATATTACTGTACTGTTGGAGCAGGTATGTGACCAATAGATATTACTGTACTGTTGGAGCAGGTATGTGACCAATAGATATTACTGTACTGTTGGAGCAGGTATGTGACCAATAGATATTACTGTTGGAGCAGGTATGTGACCAATAGATATTACTGTACTGTTGGAGCAGGTATGTGATCCTCTATGATGTGATGTGATCCTCTATGATGTGAACCTCTATGATGTGATCCTCTATGATGTGAACCTCTATGATGTGATCCTCTATGATGTGAACCTCTATGATGTGATCCTCTATGATGTGAACCTCTATGATGTGATGTGATCCTCTATGATGTGATGTGATCCTCTATGATGTGATTCTCTATGATGTGATCCTCTATGATGTGATCCTCTATGATGTGATCCTCTATGATGTGATCCTCTATGATGTGATTCTCTATGATGTGATCCTCTATGATGTGATCCTCTATGATGTGATCCTCTATAATGTGATTCTCTATGATGTGATCCTCTATGATGTGATCCTCTATAATGTGATCCTCTATGATGTGATGTGATCCTCTATGATGTGATGTGAACCTCTATGATGTGATTCTCTATAATGTGATCCTCTATGATGTGATGTGATCCTCTATAATGTGATGTGATCCTCTATGATGTGATGTGATCCTCTATGATGTGATCCTCTATGATGTGATCCTCTATGATGTGATCCTCTATGATGTGATCCTCTATGATGTGATGTGATCCTCTATGATGTGATGTGAACCTCTATGATGTGATGTGATCCTCTATGATGTGATGTGATCCTCTATGATGTGATGTGATCCTCTATGATGTGATGTGATCCTCTATGATGTGATCCTCTATGATGTGATCCTCTATGATGTGATGTGATCCTCTATAATGTGATGTGATCCTCTATAATGTGATCCTCTATGATGTGATGTGATCCTCTATGATGTGATGTGATCCTCTATGATGTGATCCTCTATGATGTGATCCTCTATGATGTGATGTGATCCTCTATGATGTGATGTGATCCTCTATGATGTGATCCTCTATAATGTGATCCTCTATGATGTGATGTGATCCTCTATGATGTGATGTGATCCTCTATAATGTGATTCTCTATGATGTGATCCTCTATGATGTGATGTGATCCTCTATGATGTGATCCTCTATAATGTGATTCTCTATGATGTGATCCTCTATGATGTGATGTGATCCTCTATGATGTGATGTGATCCTCTATGATGTGATTCTCTATAATGTGATCCTCTATGATGTGATGTGATCCTCTATGATGTGATCCTCTATGATGTGATGTGATCCTCTATGATGTGATGTGATCCTCTATGATGTGATCCTCTATGATGTGATGTGATCCTCTATGATGTGATGTGATCCTCTATGATGTGATCCTCTATGATGTGATGTGATCCTCTATGATGTGATGTGATCCTCTATGATGTGATGTGATCCTCTATGATGTGATGTGATCCTCTATGATGTGATGTGATTCTCTATGATGTGATCCTCTATGATGTGATTCTCTATGATGTGATGTGATCCTCTATAATGTGATCCTCTATGATGTGATGTGATCCTCTATGATGTGATCCTCTATGATGTGATGTGATCCTCTATGATATGATTTGAACCTCTATGATGTGATGTGAACCTCTATGATGTGATGTGATCCTCTATAATGTGATCCTCTATGATGTGATGTGATCCTCTATGATGTGATCCTCTATGATGTGATGTGATCCTCTATGATGTGATGTGATCCTCTATGATGTGATGTGATCCTCTATGATGTGATCCTCTATGATGTGATGTGATCCTCTATGATGTAATGTGATCCTCTATGATGTGATCCTCTATGATGTGATGTGATCCTCTATGATGTGATGTGAACCTCTATGATGTGATCCTCTATGATGTGATGTGATCCTCTATGATGTGATCCTCTATGATGTGATGTGATTCTCTATGATGTGATGTGATCCTCTATGATGTGATCCTCTATGATGTGATCCTCTATGATGTGATCCTCTATGATGTGATCCTCTATGATGTGATGTGATTCTCTATGATGTGATCCTCTATGATGTGATGTGATCCTCTATGATGTGATGTGATCCTCTATGATGTGATGTGATCCTCTATGATGTGATGTGATCCTCTATGATGTGATGTGATCCTCTATGATGTGATCCTCTATGATGTGATGTGATCCTCTATGATGTGATGTGATCCTCTATGATGTGATCCTCTATGATGTGATGTGATCCTCTATGATGTGATGTGATCCTCTATGATGTGATCCTCTATGATGTGATGTGATCCTCTATGATGTGATGTGATCCTCTATGATGTGATGTGATCCTCTATGATGTGATGTGATCCTCTATGATGTGATGTGATCCTCTATGATGTGATGTGATCCTCTATGATGTGATCCTCTATGATGTGATGTGATCCTCTATGATGTGATGTGATCCTCTATGATGTGATCCTCTATGATGTGATGTGATCCTCTATGATGTGATGTGATCCTCTATGATGTGATCCTCTATGATGTGATGTGATCCTCTATGATGTGATGTGATCCTCTATGATGTGATGTGAACCTCTATGATGTGATGTGATCCTCTATGATGTGATGTGATCCTCTATGATGTGATCCTCTATGATGTGATGTGATCCTCTATGATGTGATGTGATCCTCTATGATGTGATGTGATCCTCTATGATGTGATGTGAACCTCTATGATGTGATCCTCTATGATGTGATCCTCTATGATGTGATGTGAACCTCTATGATGTGATGTGATCCTCTATGATGTGATCCTCTATGATGTGATGTGATCCTCTATGATGTGATCCTCTATGATGTGATGTGATCCTCTATGATGTGATGTGATCCTCTATGATGTGATCCTCTATGATGTGATGTGATCCTCTATGATGTGATCCTCTATGATGTGATGTGATCCTCTATGATGTGATTTGAACCTCTATGATGTGATGTGATCCTCTATGATGTGATCCTCTATGATGTGATGTGATCCTCTATGATGTGATTTGAACCTCTATGATGTGATCCTCTATGATGTGATGTGATCCTCTATGATGTGATGTGATCCTCTATGATGTGATCCTCTATGATGTGATGTGATCCTCTATGATGTGATGTGATCCTCTATGATGTGATGTGATCCTCTATGATGTGATCCTCTATGATGTGATGTGATCCTCTATGATGTGATGTGATCCTCTATGATGTGATCCTCTATGATGTGATGTGATCCTCTATGATGTGATCCTCTATGATGTGATGTGATCCTCTATGATGTGATGTGATCCTCTATGATGTGATGTGATCCTCTATGATGTGATGTGATCCTCTATGATGTGATCCTCTATGATGTGATGTGATCCTCTATGATGTGATCCTCTATGATGTGATGTGATCCTCTATGATGTGATGTGATCCTCTATGATGTGATCCTCTATAATGTGATCCTCTATGATGTGATCCTCTATGATGTGATGTGAACCTCTATGATGTGATCCTCTATGATGTGATCCTCTATGATGTGATGTGATCCTCTATGATGTGATGTGATCCTCTATGATGTGATCCTCTATGATGTGATGTGATCCTCTATGATGTGATTCTCTATGACGTGATTCTCTATGATGTGATGTGAACCTCTATGATGTGATTCTCTATAATGTGATTCTCTATAATGTGATTCTCTATAATGTGATTCTCTATAATGTGATTCTCTATAATGTGATTCTCTATAATGTGATTCTCTATAATGTGAACCTCTATGATGTGATGTGAACCTCTATGATGTGATTTTGTGACAAATTGCAAGGACAATACCAGGAGGACAAGAGTCCAGACATCTTTTTCAGTCAGAGAGGGAACTGACTGTTATAAACCTAACCTAGTCAGAGAGGGAACTGACTGTTATAAACCTAACCTAGTCAGAGAGGGAACTGAGTACTGTTATAAACCTCACCTAGTCAGAGAGGGAACTGACTGTTATAAACCTAACCTAGTCAGAGAGGGAACTGAGTACTGACATAAACCTAACCTAGTCAGAGAGGGAACTGAGTACTGTCATAAACCTAACCTAGTCAGAGAGGGAACTGACTACTGATATAAACCTAACCTAGTCAGAGAGGGAACTGAGTACTGTTATAAACCTAACCTAGTCAGAGAGGGAACTGACTGTTATAAACCTAACCTAGTCAGAGAGGGAACTGAGTACTGACATAAACCTAACCTAGTCAGAGAGGGAACTGACTGTTATAAACCTAACCTAGTCAGAGAGGGAACTGACTACTGTTATAAACCTCACCTAGTCAGAGAGGGAACTGAGTACTGACATAAACCTAACCTAGTCAGAGAGGGAACTGACTGTTATAAACCTAACCTAGTCAGAGAGGGAACTGACTGTTATTAACCTCACCTAGTCAGAGAGGGAACTGACTACTGTTATAAACCTCACCTAGTCAGAGAGGGAACTGAGTACTGACATAAACCTAACCTAGTCAGAGAGTGAACTGACTGTCATAAACCTAACCTAGTCAGAGAGGGAACTGAGTACTGATATAAACCTCACCTAGTCAGAGAGGGAACTGAGTACTGTTATAAACCTAACCTAGTCAGAGAGGGAACTGACTACTGTCATAAACCTAACCTAGTCAGAGAGGGAACTGAGTACTGACATAAACCTAACCTAGTCAGAGAGGGAACTGAGTACTGACATAAACCTAACCTAGTCAGAGAGGGAACTGAGTACTGATATAAACCTAACCTAGTCAGAGAGGGAACTGAGTACTGACATAAACCTAACCTAGTCAGAGAGGGAACTGAGTACTGACATAAACCTAACCTAGTCAGAGAGGGAACTGAGTACTGACATAAACCTAACCTAGTCAGAGAGGGAACTGACTGTCATAAACCTAACCTAGTCAGAGAGGGAACTGACTGTCATAAACCTAACCTAGTCAGAGAGGGAACTGACTGTTATAAACCTAACCTAGTCAGAGAGGGAACTGACTGTCATAAACCTAACCTAGTCAGAGAGGGAACTGAGTGTCATAAACCTAACCTAGTCAGAGAGGGAACTGAGTACTGACATAAACCTAACCTAGTCAGAGAGGGAACTGACTACTGTCATAAACCTAACCTAGTCAGAGAGGGAACTGACTGTCATAAACCTAACCTAGTCAGAGAGGGAACTGACTACTGACATAAACCTAACCTAGTCAGAGAGGGAACTGACTACTGACATAAACCTAACCTAGTCAGAGAGGGAACTGAGTACTGACATAAACCTAACCTAGTCAGAGAGGGAACTGAGTACTGACATAAACCTAACCTAGTCAGAGAGGGAACTGACTACTGATATAAACCTCACCTAGTCAGAGAGGGAACTGACTACTGATATAAACCTCACCTAGTCAGAGAGGGAACTGACTACTGATATAAACCTAACCTAGTCAGAGAGGGAACTGACTTCTGATATAAACCTCACCTAGTCAGAGAGGGAACTGACTACTGATATAAACCTCACCTAGTCAGAGAGGGAACTGACTACTGTCATAAACCTAACCTAGTCAGAGAGGGAACTGACTGACATAAACCTAACCTAGTCAGAGAGGGAACTGACTACTGACATAAACCTAACCTAGTCAGAGAGGGAACTGAGTACTGACATAAACCTAACCTAGTCAGAGAGGGAACTGAGTACTGTCATAAACCTGACCTAGTCAGAGAGGGAACTGACTACTGATATAAACCTAACCTAGTCAGAGAGGGAACTGACTACTGATATAAACCTAACCTAGTCAGAGAGGGAACTGAGTACTGACATAAACCTAACCTAGTCAGAGAGGGAACTGAGTACTGATATAAACCTAACCTAGTCAGAGAGGGAACTGAGTACTGACATAAACCTAACCTAGTCAGAGAGGGAACTGACTACTGATATAAACCTAACCTAGTCAGAGAGGGAACTGACTACTGTCATAAACCTAACCTAGTCAGAGAGGGAACTGACTACTGACATAAACCTAACCTAGTCAGAGAGGGAACTGACTACTGACATAAACCTAACCTAGTCAGAGAGGGAACTGACTACTGACATAAACCTAACCTAGTCAGAGAGGGAACTGAGTACTGTCATAAACCTAACCTAGTCAGAGAGGGAACTGAGTACTGACTGACATAAACCTAACCTAGTCAGAGAGGGAACTGACTACTGACATAAACCTAACCTAGTCAGAGAGGGAACTGAGTACTGTCATAAACCTAACCTAGTCAGAGAGGGAACTGAGTACTGACTGACATAAACCTAACCTAGTCAGAGAGGGAACTGAGTACTGACTGACATAAACCTAACCTAGTCAGAGAGGGAACTGAGTACTGTTATAAACCTAACCTAGTCAGAGAGGGAACTGACTACTGACATAAACCTAACCTAGTCAGAGAGGGAACTGACTACTGACATAAACCTAACCTAGTCAGAGAGGGAACTGAGTACTGTCATAAACCTAACCTAGTCAGAGAGGGAACTGACTACTGTCATAAACCTAACCTAGTCAGAGAGGGAACTGACTACTGACATAAACCTAACCTAGTCAGAGAGGGAACTGACTACTGACATAAACCTAACCTAGTCAGAGAGGGAACTGACTACTGACATAAACCTAACCTAGTCAGAGAGGGAACTGAATGTCATAAACCTAACCTAGTCAGAGAGGGAACTGAGTACTGACTGTCATAAACCTAACCTAGTCAGAGAGGGAACTGACTACTGACATAAACCTAACCTAGTCAGAGAGGGAACTGACTACTGACATAAACCTAACCTAGTCAGAGAGGGAACTGAGTACTGACTGTCATAAACCTAACCTAGTCAGAGAGGGAACTGACTACTGACATAAACCTAACCTAGTCAGAGAGGGAACTGAATGTCATAAACCTAACCTAGTCAGAGAGGGAACTGAGTACTGACTGTCATAAACCTAACCTAGTCAGAGAGGGAACTGAGTACTGATATAAACCTAACCTAGTCAGAGAGGGAACTGAGTACTGACATAAACCTAACCTAGTCAGAGAGGGAACTGAGTACTGATATAAACCTCACCTAGTCAGAGAGGGAACTGAGTACTGATATAAACCTAACCTAGTCAGAGAGGGAACTGAGTACTGACATAAACCTAACCTAGTCAGAGAGGGAACTGAGTACTGACATAAACCTAACCTAGTCAGAGAGGGAACTGAGTACTGATATAAACCTAACCTAGTCAGAGAGGGAACTGAGTACTGTCATAAACCTAACCTAGTCAGAGAGGGAACTGAGTACTGACATAAACCTAACCTAGTCAGAGAGGGAACTGAGTACTGACATAAACCTAACCTAGTCAGAGAGGGAACTGAGTACTGATATAAACCTCACCTAGTCAGAGAGGGAACTGAGTACTGATATAAACCTAACCTAGTCAGAGAGGGAACTGAGTACTGACATAAACCTAACCTAGTCAGAGAGGGAACTGAGTACTGACATAAACCTAACCTAGTCAGAGAGGGAACTGAGTACTGTCATAAACCTAACCTAGTCAGAGAGGGAACTGAGTACTGACATAAACCTAACCTAGTCAGAGAGGGAACTGTCATAAACCTAACCTAGTCAGAGAGGGAACTGACTACTGACATAAACCTAACCTAGTCAGAGAGGGAACTGACAACTGACATAAACCTAACCTAGTCAGAGAGGGAACTGAGTACTGTCATAAACCTAACCTAGTCAGAGAGGGAACTGAGTACTGACTGTCATAAACCTCACCTAGTCAGAGAGGGAACTGAGTACTGACTGTCATAAACCTAACCTAGTCAGAGAGGGAACTGATATGCCCCACATATGCTCTCTCTAATTCTCTCTTTCTTTCTCTCTCTCGGAGGACCTGAGCCCTAGGACCGTGCCCCAGGACTACCTGACATGATGACTCCTTGCTGTCCCCAGTCCACCTGTGCTGCTGCTCCAGTTTCAACTGTTCTGCCTTATTATTATTCGACCATGCTGGTCATTTATGAACATTTGAACATCTTGGCCATGTTCTGTTATAATCTCCACCCAGCACAGCCAGAAGAGGACTGGCCACCCCACATAGCCCGGTTCCTCTCTAGGTTTCTTCCTAGGTTTTGGCCTTTCTAGGGAGTTTTTCCTAGCCACCGTGCTTCTACACCTGCATTGTTTGCTGTTTGGGGTTTTAGGCTGGGTTTCTGTACAGCACTTTGAGATATCAGCTGATGTACGAAGGGCTATATAAATAAATTTGATATGATTTGACTACTGACATAAACCTAACCTAGTCAGAGAGGGAACTGAGTACTGTCATAAACCTAACCTAGTCAGAGAAGAGAGGGAACTGAGTACTGACTGTGATATTACTGAAATGCAGGAGAAGGAGAAGAGGGCATTTCCTTCCAAAACATGACCCATCGTCATTAGGTTAAATCAACTGTACAGATTGACAGAGTGCTTTCCAAAGGGCTCCCTATTCCCTAAATAGGGCACTACTTAATACTACAGTCCTATTCCCTAAATAGGGCACTACTTAATACTACAGTCCTATTCCCTACATAGGGCACTACTTAATACTCCAGTCCTATTCCCTAAATAGGGCACTACTTAATACTACAGTCCTATTCCCTAAATAGGGCACTACTTAATACTACAGTCCTATTCCCTAAATAGGGCACTACTTAATACTACAGTCCTATTCCCTAAATAGACCCATAGGGAATAGTTTGCCATTTGGGCCACTGACAGAATGGCAGGAGAACACAGAGGAAGACGAGGGAAGGCGATCTCATTGTGCTGAAAACAACCAAGTACACACAGTAACACAACGCCAGGGGCTGGTAACTCACCAGGCATGAAATTCTGTTATACTGTTCTCCAGTGAACTAGGGCAACTAGCTAATACAGTTCCTTATTGTACTGAGACTGGTATAAAGGCCTCATAAAGAGAGGGTTTCTACCAGTCTAGCTAACACAGTTCCTTACTGTACTGAGACTGGTATAAAGGCCTCATAAAGAGAGGGTTTCTACCAGTCTAGATAACACAGTTCCTTATTGTACTGAGACTGGTATAAAGGCCTCATAAGGACAGGGTTTCTACCAGTCTAGATAACACAGTTCCTTATTGTACTGAGACTGGTATAAAGGCCTCATAAGGACAGGGTTTCTACCAGTCTAGATAACACAGTTCCTTATTGTACTGAGACTGGTATAAAGGCCTCATAAGGACAGGGTTTCTACCAGTCTAGATAACACAGTTCCTTATTGTACTGAGACTGGTATAAAGGCCTCATAAGGACAGGGTTTCTACCAGTCTAGATAACACAGTTCCTTATTGTACTGAGACTGGTATAAAGGCCTCATAAGGACAGGGTTTCTACCAGTCTAGATAACACAGTTCCTTATTGTACTGAGACTGGTATAAAGGCCTCATAAAGAGAGGGTTTCTACCAGTCTAGATAACACAGTTCCTTATTGTACTGAGACTGGTATAAAGGCCTCATAAGGACAGGGTTTCTACCAGTCTAGATAACACAGTTCCTTATTGTACTGAGACTGGTATAAAGGCCTCATAAAGACAGGGTTTCTACCAGTCTAGATAACACAGTTCCTTATTGTACTGAGACTGGTATAAAGGCCTCATAAAGACAGGGTTTCTACCAGTCTAGCTAACACAGTTCCTTATTGTACTGAGACTGGTATAAAGGCCTCATAAGGACAGGGTTTATACCAGTCTAGATAACACAGTTCCTTATTGTACTGAGACTGGTATAAAGGCCTCATAAGGACAGGGTTTCTACCAGTCTAGATAACACAGTTCCTTATTGTACTGAGACTGGTATAAAGGCCTCATAAGGACAGGGTTTCTACCAGTCTAGATAACACAGTTCCTTATTGTACTGAGACTGGTATAAAGGCCTCATAAAGAGAGGGTTTCTACCAGTCTAGATAACACAGTTCCTTATTGTACTGAGACTGGTATAAAGGCCTCATAAGGACAGGGTTTCTACCAGTCTAGATAACACAGTTCCTTATTGTACTGAGACTGGTATAAAGGCCTCATAAGGACAGGGTTTCTACCAGTCTAGATAACACAGTTCCTTATTGTACTGAGACTGGTATAAAGGCCTCATAAGGACAGGGTTTCTACCAGTCTCACACCCCTCTTTATCCTATCCTAGGAAGGTGGTGATTGACTCCGCTGTCCTGGCGTCGTGAGGGAGTTTGTTCCACCATTGGGGGGCCAGAGCAGCGAACAGTTTTGACTGGGCTGAGCGGGAACTGTACTTCCTAAAGGCCTCATAAAGACAGGGTTTCTACCAGTCTAGATAACACAGTTCCTTATTGTACTGAGACTGGTATAAAGGCCTCATAAGGACAGGGTTTCTACCAGTCTAGATAACACAGTTCCTTATTGTACTGAGACTGGTATAAAGGCCTCATAAGGACAGGGTTTCTACCAGTCTAGATAACACAGTTCCTTATTGTACTGAGACTGGTATAAAGGCCTCATAAGGACAGGGTTTCTACCAGTCTAGATAACACAGTTCCTTATTGTACTGAGACTGGTATAAAGGCCTCATAAAGACAGGGTTTCTACCAGTCTAGCTAACACAGTTCCTTATTGTACTGAGACTGGTATAAAGGCCTCATAAGGACAGGGTTTCTACCAGTCTCACACCCCTCTTTCCTCTGTGTTGAAACGGCCTCCCGGGTGGCGCAGTGGTTAAGGGCGCTGTACTGCAGCGCCAGCTGTGCCATCAGAGTCCCTGGGTTCACGCCCAGGCTCTGTCGTAACCGGCCGCGACCGGGAGGTCCGTGGGGCGACACACAATTGGCCTAGCGTCGCCCGGGTTAGGGACTCCTGTCTCATCGGCACCAGGGCTGGGCGCACAGTGTGCACTAGCCAAGGTTGCCAGGTGCACGGTGTTTCCTCCGACACATTGGTGCGGCTGGCTTCCGGGTTGGATGTGGATGTGTTAAGATGCAGTGCGGCTTGGTGTATCGGAGGAAGCAGTGCGGCTTGTGTATCGGAGGACGCATGACTTTCAACCTTAGTCTCTCCCGAGCCCGCACGGGAGTTGTAGCTACTACAACAATTGGATACCATGAAATTGGGGAGAAAAAGGGGTAAAATTTTTAAAAAATAAGAAAAAAAAGAAATGTACTAAATGTATGTACTAAATGTACTAACTCTCGTAATAACCTCATAATAATCACAACAGTTCTTATTAACTCTTATAATAACCTCTTAACTCTTGTAATACCTATTAATCATAACAGTCTTATAATAACCTCTTATTAACTCTTATAATTGTGACCTGACGAACACACAACAAGTCTTCTCTAACAGCTCTTATTAGAAGCTGTTATTATCCAACAGCAGGTCAACAGCTATCACATGGAGGCCTGCAGACACCCCAGCATGGGGTAGCACCTGCTGCACTTCATCAGGGCTTCTGCTGAATCCCTGGAACCCCATTAAATCATTAGACTCCAGCCACCCAGATCATAGACTGTTCCCTCTGCTGAGTCCCTGGAACCCCATTAAATCATTAGACTCCAGCCACCCAGATCATAGACTGTTCTCTCTGCTGAGTCCCTGGAACCCCATTAAATCATTAGACTCCAGCCACTCAGATCATAGACTGTTCTCTCTGCTGAGTCCCTGGAACCCCATTAAATCATTAGACTTCAGCCACCCAGATCATAGACTGTTCTCTCTGCTGAGTCCCTGGAACCCCATTAAATCATTAGACTTCAGCCACCCAGATCATAGACTGTTCTCTCTGCTGAGTCCCTGGAACCCCATTAAATCATTAGACTCCAGCCACTCAGATCATAGACTGTTCTCTCTGCTGAGTCCCTGGAACCCCATTAAATCATTAGACTTCAGCCACCCAGATCATAGACTGTTCTCTCTGCTGAGTCCCTGGAACCCCATTAAATCATTAGACTCCAGCCACTCAGATCATAGACTGTTCTCTCTGCTGAATCCCTGGAACCCCATTAAATCATTAGACTCCAGCCACCCAGATCATAGACTGTTCCCTCTGCTGAGTCCCTGGAACCCCATTAAATCATTAGACTCCAGCCACTCAGATCATAGACTGTTCTCTCTGCTGAGTCCCTGGAACCCCATTAAATCATTAGACTTCAGCCACCCAGATCATAGACTGTTCTCTCTGCTGAGTCCCTGGAACCCCATTAAATCATTAGACTCCAGCCACCCAGATCATAGACTGTTCTCTCTGCTTCTCCTGAGTCTCTGGAACCCCACAATGTGGAGCAGAAGGCAACCAGCCATTTGATGAAGCAACAAGTGGACCCAGAGGAATAAACATGTATGACAGCCTTTAGCACCAGGAACCATAAGCACCACTAGTTCTGCAACTCTCCTCATGATATCTCAATGTGGAGTCTCAACACAAACTACATCACAAAGAACACAGCCTGTATTCCCTCCTCTGCTCAGATCACTACATAACTAACAACAACTCAGCATTAGTACTGAATAGCAAGTAGCCATCTCTCTCAGGCAGCGACCCAACGCATTGACACCAGGCTCTCTTCAGTGTCTTTACACCTACAGACTAGTCTCTGTTTACTGCTGCCCTAGAGAGAACATGTCTTTATTCCTACAGACTAGTCTCTGTTTACTGCTGCCCTAGAGAGAACATGTCTTTACTCCTACAGACGAGTCTCTGTTTACTGCTGCCCTAGAGAGAACATGTCTTTATTCCTACAGACTAGTCTCTGTTTACTGCTGCCCTAGAGAGAACATGTCTTTACTCCTACAGACTAGTCTCTGTTTACTGCTGCCCTAGAGAGAACATGTCTTTACTCCTACAGACTAGTCTCTGTTTACTGCTGCCCTAGAGAGAACATGTCTTTACTCCTACAGACTAGTCTCTGTTTACTGCTGCCCTAGAGAGAACATGTCTTTACTCCTACAGACTAGTCTCTGTTTACTGCTGCCCTTCGAGAGAACATGTCTTTACTCCTACAGACGAGTCTCTGTTTACTGCTGCCCTAGAGAGAACATGTCTTTATTCCTACAGACGAGTCTCTGTTTACTGCTGCCCTAGAGAGAACATGTCTTTACTCCTACAGACGAGTCTCTGTTTACTGCTGCCCTAGAGAGAACATGTCTTTATTCCTACAGACTAGTCTCTGTTTACTGCTGCCCTAGAGAGAACATGTCTTTACACCTACAGACTAGTCTCTGTTTACTGCTGCCCTAAAGAGAACATGTCTTTACTCCTACAGACTAGTCTCTGTTTACTGCTGCCCTAGAGAGAACATGTCTTTATTCCTACAGACTAGTCTCTGTTTACTGCTGCCCTAGAGAGAACATGTCTTTACTCCTACAGACTAGTCTCTGTTTACTGCTGCCCTAGAGAGAACATGTCTTTACTCCTACAGACGAGTCTCTGTTTACTGCTGCCCTAGAGAGAACATGTCTTTACTCCTACAGACTAGTCTGTTTACTGCTGCCCTAGAGAGAACATGTCTTTACCTTCTTTCCTTTCTTCTTGCGGTGAGCAGCCGTCTTCCCAGAGTCCTTCTCCTTGGCTTCCTCACTCATGTCGCTGTCTGCGCTCCTCCGCTAATTAATCCAGCATGAAGACTAGAGCAGGGCTACTGTCAGACTGGTCCAGCTGGTTGAGAGGTGGCCAGCTGGTTGATCGAGAGGTTGAGGAGCTCTCTCTAGCTCTCTTTCTCTCACTCACTCATACAAAACAACTCTCTCTCTCAGCTCCACCTCCTCTGTTCTCGCTCTGCATCCCTCTTTCTCCCACACACTCCACAAGTTAGAGTGTCAGAGCAGCAACAGGCAGGAGAATCAAATAAATTAATATTCCTGAGAATCAATAATCCGTGGGCTCAGTATCTCTCTCAGCGTGGTGGTTGGTTGGCTGTTGGCCGCTGTGGGTGTCCAGCCCACACCTGTGTAGACCTACACTGTTGCCTTCCAGCCCACACCTGTATAGACCTACACTGTTGCTTCACTCTGTCTGTCTATAGACCTACTCTGTTGCTCCACTCTGTCTGTCTATAGACCTACTCTGTTGCTTCACTCTGTCCGTCTATAGACCTACTCTGTTGCTCCACTCTGTCTGTCTATAGACCTACTCTGTTGCTCCACTCTGTCTGTCTATAGACCTACTCTGTTGCTCCACTCTGTCCGTCTATAGACCTACTCTGTTGCTCCACTCTGTCTGTCTATAGACCTACTCTGTTGCTCCACTCTGTCCGTCTATAGACCTACTCTGTTGCTCCACTCTGTCTGTCTATAGACCTACTCTGTTGCTCCACTCTGTCTGTCTATAGACCTACTCTGTTGCTCCACTCTGTCTGTCTATAGACCTACTCTGTCGCTCCACTCTGTCTGTCTATAGACCTACTCTGTTGCTCCACTCTGTCTGTCTATAGACCTACTCTGTTGCTTCACTCTGTCTGTCTATAGACCTACTCTGTTGCTCCACTCTGTCTGTCTATAGACCTACTCTGTTGCTTCACTCTGTCCGTCTATAGACCTACTCTGTTGCTCCACTCTGTCTGTCTATAGACCTACTCTGTTGCTCCACTCTGTCTGTCTATAGACCTACTCTGTTGCTCCACTCTGTCCGTCTATAGACCTACTCTGTTGCTCCACTCTGTCCGTCTATAGACCTACTCTGTTGCTCCACTCTGTCTGTCTATAGACCTACTCTGTCTGTCTATAGACCTACTCTGTTGCTCCACTCTGTCTGTCTATAGACCTACTCTGTCGCTCTGAGCCTCACAGTCTAAATGGTACTGATGGAAGATCGCTTTCTCTCTCAGCTGAAGGGAGGCAGAGAGAGAGAGAGAGACAGAGAGAGAAAGAAAGAGAGAGATAGAGAGAGAGAGAGAGAGAGAGAGAGAGAGAGAGAGAGAGAGAGAGAGAGAGGGGGTGAGAAGGAGATTGTGAGGCACAATAAGGGTGACAAAGAGAGAGAGAGAGAGAGAGAGAGAGAGAGAGAGAGAGAGAGAGAGAGAGAGAGAGAGAGAGAGAGTGAAATACATCCACAGACAAAGAGTGACAGAGAAAAGTGAATGGTATGAGAGGTCTTTACTAGTGAATGGTATATATGAGATGTCTTTACTAGTGAATAGTAGATATGAGATGTCTTTACTAGTGAATGGTAGATATGAGAGGTCTTTACTAGTGAATGGTAGATAGCTGAGAGGTCTTTACTAGTGAATGGTAGATAGCTGAGAGGTCTTTACTAGTGAATGGTAGATAGCTGAGAGGTCTTTACTAGTGAATGGTAGATAGCTGAGAGGTCTTTACTAGTGAATGGTAGATAGCTGAGAGGTCTTTACTAGTGAATGGTAGATAGCTGAGAGGTCTTCACTAGTGAATGGTAGATATGGAAGGTCTTTACTAGTGAATGGTAGATATTAGATGTCTTTACTAGTGAATGGTAGATAGCTGAGAGGTCTTTACTAGTGAATGGTATATATGAGATGTCTTTACTAGTGAATGGTAGATAGCTGAGATGTCTTTACTAGTGAATGGTAGATATGAGAGGTCTTTACTAGTGAATGGTAGATAGCTGAGAGGTCTTTACTAGTGAATGGTAGATAGCTGAGAGGTCTTTACTAGTGAATGGTATGAGAGGTCTTTACTAGTGAATGGTAGATAGCTGAGAGGTCTTTACTAGTGAATGGTAGATATTAGAGGTCTTTACTAGTGAATGGTAGATAGCTGAGAGGTCTTTACTAGTGAATGGTATGAGAGATCTTTACTAGTGAATGGTAGATAGCTGAGAGGTCTTTACTAGTGAATGGTCATTTGACTGGGTCTGTCTGTCTGTCTGTCTGTCTGTCTGTCTGTCTGTCTGTCTGTCTGTCTGTCTGTCTGTCTGTCTGTCTGAGGACCCACCCTGACAGAGGCTGTGGCCCTGCTTGACCAGACGGACAGACAGAGAGGACCCGCCCTGACAGAGCGCCATAAGGCTGTGGTCAACAGTAGTCCCCTCCACTATAGAATGCATTTGGGACACAGCCGGAGACTCATCACATGATGTTGTGTTATTAGGTGATGGTTTGACTGTTTGAATGAAATAAAGCTGTTGTCCTACCCTCTCCCTGTGTTTCAACAGGAGCCTCACCAGTCTGCCCTCTGCTGGTGGATAGAAGTAAAGACATACAACCACTCACAACAAGACGGAGGTAAACTGAGGCTGTTGTGTTGTGTTAAACAAAACCTATACTAATGAAGCATGGTGATGGTCAGGATACCAAGCTGCTCTGAGGTCTCCAAGACACAGCTGTGGTCTGATGGGGCTGGATATTGTAGGGAACACTGTCAGTTTCTCTCCCTCACTCTGGAAAGAACAGCCATCCTGTCGCCCCGGAGTGTCTGTGCTCCTGTTGGCCTCAATATGTTGTGACAGGGGTGTAGGAGCAGTGTAGCTTGGTGGACAGCCTCAGTTGTTTCATACCCAGGCTGACAGCTCATCAGGACCAATGGACCTCTGTCCATGACTGTGTCCCAAAATGGAACCCGATCTTTTGGTCAAAAGTAACACACTATGTAGGAAATAGGGGCTTATTTGGAACGCAGGTTAAATCCCCACGAATGCTGCCTCCAGACCTTCCTACCAGGATGCACCAGGAGCCACCAGTAACATGATCAACTAGTCCACCATGTCTGTGTTGTAGACTGAACATGGATCTGACTAGAGGTCGACCGATTAATCAGAATGGCCGATTTCAAGTTTTCATAACAATTGGAAATCGTTATTTTGGGCCCATTTGCCTTTTTATATATATATATATATATATATATATATATATATATATATATATATATATATATATATATATATATACCTTTATTTAATATTTATTTAAATAGGCCGTTAAGAACACATTCTTATTTTCAATGACGGCCTGGGAACGGTGGGTTAACTGCCTTGTTCAGGGGCAGAACGACAGATTTTCACCTTGTCAGCTCGGGGGATCCAATCTTGCAACCTTACAGTTAACTAATCCAACGCAATAACGACCTGCCTCTCTCTCGTTGCACTCCACAAGGAGACTGCCTGTTACGGGAATGCAGTAAGCCAAGGTAAGTTGCTAGCTAGCATTAAACTTATCTTATAAAAACAATCAATCATAATCACTATTTAACTACACATGGTTGATGATATTACTAGATATTATCTAGCGTGTCCTGTGTTGCATATAATCTGACTGAGCATACAAGTATCTGACTGAGCGGTGGTAGGCAGAAGCAGGCGCGTAAACATTCATTCAAACAGCACTTTCTTTGCGTTTTGCCAGCAGCTATTCGTTGTGCCTCAAGCATTGCTCTGTTTATGACTTCAAGCCTATCAACTCCCGAGATGAGGCTGGTGTAACCGAAGTGAAATGGCTAGCTAGTTAGCGCGTGCTAATAGCATTTCAAACGTCACTCGCTCTGAGCCTTGGAGTAGTTGTTCCCCTTGCTCTGCATGGGTAACGCTGCTTCGATGGTGGCTGTTGTCGTTGTGTTGCTGGTTCGAGCCCAGGGAGGAGCGAGGAGAGGGACGGAAGCTATACTGTTACACTGGCAATACTAAAGTGCCTATAAGAACATCCAATAGTCAAAGGTTAATGAAATACAAATGGTATAGAGGGAAATAGTCCTATAATTCCTATAATAACTACAACCTAAAACTTCTTACCTGGGAATATTGAAGTCTCATGTTAAAAGGAACCACCAGCTTTCATATGTTCAGAACAAGGAACTGAAACGTTAGCTTTCTGACATGGCACATATTGCACTTTTACTTTCTTCTCCAACACTTTGTTTTTGCATTATTTAAACCAAATTGAACATGTTTCATTATTTATTTGAGGCTAAATTGGTTTTATTGATGTATTATATTAAGTTAAAATAAGTGTCCATTCAGTACTGTTGTAATTGTCATTATTACAAATACATTAAAAAAATTAAATCGGACGATTAATCGGTCAACCTCTAGTTTCCTCCCGCAATAAACACCCACATTTTAAGCCCCGCCTACACAAACGTGTGATTTGTTGAGGGGGAAAAAAGAACAAATCGGCAACTGTTATGAAAACTTGAAATCGGCCCTAATTAATCGGCCATTCCGATTAATCGGTCGGCCTCCAGAGGAAACCCATCTGTCTAGAGAAACTATGCAGTACACAATTCACTGCAACTTTTTGATGTGAAGCAGAAGGCTTGAATGTTGGACTGGAAGTTGTAGAGTGACGAAAGTGACTGAGCTATCAGCACCACTGAGGCGGCAGGTTATGCAAAGGCCCAATGTTGTAGAGTGACGAAAGTGACTGAGCTATCAGCACCACTGAGGCGGCAGGTTATGCAAAGGCCCAATGCAGTCGTTTTCATATCAATATCAAAAGACAAAAACCCCCGATAATGCAGTCCTGCAGGAAAACTGCATGTTGACTTCACTGGGCCTTTACATTAAAGCACCCAGAACAGAGATGTCAACTTCACTGGGCCTTTACAGTAAAGCACCCAGAACAGAGATGTCAACTTCACTGGGCCTTTACAGTAAAGCACCCAGAACAGAGATGTCAACTTCACTGGGCCTTTACAGTAAAGCACCCAGAACAGAGATGTCAACTATTACTGGGCCTTTACAGTAAAGCACCCAGAACAGAGATGTCAACTTCACTGGGCCTTTACAGTAAAGCACCCAGAACAGAGATGTCAACTTCACTGGGCCTTTACAGTAAAGCACCCAGAACAGAGATGTCAACTTCACTGGGCCTTTACAGTAAAGCACCCAGAACAGAGATGTCAACTTCACTGGGCCTTTACAGTAAAGCACCCAGAACAGAGATGTCAACTTCACTGGGCCTTTACAGTAAAGCACCCAGAACAGAGATGTCAACTTCACTGGGCCTTTACAGTAAAGCACCCAGAACAGAGATGTCAACTTCACTGGGCCTTTACAGTCAAGCACCCAGAACAGAGATGTCAACTTCACTGGGCCTTTACAGTAAAGCACCCAGAACAGAGATGTCAACTTCACTGGGCCTTTACAGTAAAGCACCCAGAACAGAGATGTCAACTTCACTGGGCCTTTACAGTCAAGCACCCGGAACAGAGATGTCAACTTCACTGGGCCTTTACAGTCAAGCACCCAGAACAGAGATGTCAACTTCACTGGGCCTTTACAGTCAAGCACCCAGAACAGAGATGTCAACTTCACTGGGCCTTTACAGTCAAGCACCCAGAACAGAGATGTCAACTTCACTGGGCCTTTACAGTAAAGCACCCAGAACAGAGATGTCAACTTCACTGGGCCTTTACAGTAAAGCACCCAGAACAGAGATGTCAACTTCACTGGGCCTTTACAGTAAAGCACCCAGAACAGAGATGTCAACTTCACTGGGCCTTTACAGTCAAGCACCCAGAACAGAGATGTCAACTTCACTGGGCCTTTACAGTAAAGCACCCAGAACAGAGATGTCAACTTCACTGGGCCTTTACAGTAAAGCACCCAGAACAGAGATGTCAACTTCACTGGGCCTTTACAGTCAAGCACCCGGAACAGAGATGTCAACTTCACTGGGCCTTTACAGTCAAGCACCCAGAACAGAGATGTCAACTTCACTGGGCCTTTACAGTCAAGCACCCAGAACAGAGATGTCAACTTCACTGGGCCTTTACAGTCAAGCACCCAGAACAGAGATGTCAACTTCACTGGGCCTTTACAGTAAAGCACCCAGAACAGAGATGTCAACTATTACTGGGCCTTTACAGTAAAGCACCCAGAACAGAGATGTCAACTTCACTGGGCCTTTACAGTCAAGCACCCAGAACAGAGATGTCAACTTCACTGGGCCTTTACAGTAAAGCACCCAGAACAGAGATGTCAACTTCACTGGGCCTTTACAGTCAAGCACCCAGAACAGAGATGTCAACTTCACTGGGCCTTTACAGTAAAGCACCCAGAACAGAGATGTCAACTTCACTGGGCCTTTACAGTAAAGCACCCAGAACAGAGATGTCAACTTCACTGGGCCTTTACAGTAAAGCACCCAGAACAGAGATGTCAACTATTACTGGGCCTTTACAGTCAAGCACCCAGAACAGAGATGTCAAATCCCAGAAACAAAATAAACAAACAGACAACAGGTCTATTCAACCTCCTCTTCACCAGCAACTATTAAACAGACAGACAACAGGTCTATTCAACCTCCTCCTCACCAGCAACTATTAAACAGACAGACAACAGGTCTATTCAACCTCCTCTTCACCAGCAACTATTAAACAGACAGACAACAGGTCTATTCAACCTCCTCTTCACCAGCAACTATTAAACAGACAGACAACAGGTCTATTCAACCTCCTCCTCACCAGCAACTATTAAACAGACAGACAACAGGTCTATTCAACCTCCTCTTCACCAGCAACTATTAAACAGACAGACAACAGGTCTATTCAACCTCCTCTTCACCAGCAACTATTAAACAGACAGACAACAGGTCTATTCAACCTCCTCTTCACCAGCAACTATTAAACAGACAGACAACAGGTCTATTCAACCTCCTCTTCACCAGCAACTATTAAACAGACAGACAACAGGTCTATTCAACCTCCTCTTCACCAGCAACTATTAAACAGACAGACAACAGGTCTATTCAACCTCCTCCTCACCAGCAACTATTAAACAGACAGACAACAGGTCTATTCAACCTCCTCTTCACCAGCAACTATTAACCAGACAACAGGTCTATTCAACCTCCTCTTCACCAGCAACTCTTAAACAAACAGACAACAGGTCTATTCAACCTCCTCCTCACCAACAACTATTAAACAGACAGACAACAGGTCTATTCAACCTCCTCTTCACCAGCAACTATTAAACAGACAGACAACAGGTCTATTCAACCTCCTCTTCACCAGCAACTATTAAACAGACAGACAACAGGTCTATTCAACCTCCTCTTCACCAACAACTATTAAACAGACAGACAACAGGTCTATTCAACCTCCTCTTCACCAGCAACTATTAAACAGACAGACAACAGGTCTATTCAACCTCCTCTTCACCAGCAACTATTAAACAGACAACAGGTCTATTCAACGTCCTCTTCACCAGCAACTATTAAACAAACAGACAACAGGTCTATTCAACCTCCTCTTCACCAGCAACTATTAAACAGACAGACAACAGGTCTATTCAACCTCCTCCTCACCAACAACTCTTAAACAAACAGACAACAGGTCTATTCAACCTCCTCTTCACCAGCAACTATTAAACAGACAACAGGTCTATTCAACCTCCTCCTCACCAGCAACTATTAAACAGACAGACAACAGGTCTATTCAACGTCCTCTTCACCAGCAACTATTAAACAGACAGACAACAGGTCTATTCAACCTCCTCCTCACCAACAACTATTAAACAGACAACAGGTCTATTCAACCTCCTCTTCACCAGCAACTCTTAAACAAACAGACAACAGGTCTATTCAACCTCCTCCTCACCAGCAACTATTAAACAAACAGACAACAGGTCTATTCAACCTCCTCTTCACCAGCAACTATTAAACAAACAGACAACAGGTCTATTCAACCTCCTCTTCACCAGCAACTATTAAACAAACAGACAACAGGTCTATTCAACCTCCTCTTCACCAGCAACTATTAAACAGACAGACAACAGGTCTATTCAACCTCCTCTTCACCAGCAACTATTAAACAGACAACAGGTCTATTCAACGTCCTCTTCACCAGCAACTATTAAACAAACAGACAACAGGTCTATTCAACCTCCTCTTCACCAGCAACTATTAAACAGACAGACAACAGGTCTATTCAACCTCCTCCTCACCAACAACTATTAAACAAACAGACAACAGGTCTATTCAACCTCCTCTTCACCAGCAACTATTAAACAGACAACAGGTCTATTCAACCTCCTCCTCACCAGCAACTATTAAACAAACAGACAACAGGTCTATTCAACCTCCTCTTCACCAGCAACTATTAAACAAACAGACAACAGGTCTATTCAACCTCCTCTTCACCAGCAACTATTAAACAAACAGACAACAGGTCTATTCAACCTCCTCTTCACCAGCAACTATTAAACAAACAGACAACAGGTCTATTCAACCTCCTCCTCACCAGCAACTATTAAACAGACAGACAACAGGTCTATTCAACCTCCTCTTCACCAGCAACTATTAAACAGACAACAGGTCTATTCAACCTCCTCTTCACCAGCAACTATTAAACAGACAGACAACAGGTCTATTCAACCTCCTCCTCACCAGCAACTATTAAACAGACAGACAACAGGTCTATTCAACCTCCTCTTCACCAGCAACTATTAAACAGACAGACAACAGGTCTATTCAACCTCCTCTTCACCAGCAACTATTAAACAGACAGACAACAGGTCTATTCAACCTCCTCTTCACCAGCAACTATTAAACAGACAGACAACAGGTCTATTCAACCTCCTCCTCACCAGCAACTATTAAACAGACAGACAACAGGTCTATTCAACCTCCTCTTCACCAACAACTATTAAACAGACAGACAACAGGTCTATTCAACCTCCTCTTCACCAACAACTATTAAACAGACAGACAACAGGTCTATTCAACCTCCTCTTCACCAACAACTATTAAACAGACAGACAACAGGTCTATTCAACCTCCTCTTCACCAGCAACTATTAAACAGACAGACAACAGGTCTATTCAACCTCCTCCTCACCAGCAACTATTAAACAGACAGACAACAGGTCTATTCAACCTCCTCTTCAACAGCAACTATTAAACAGACAGACAACAGGTCTATTCAACCTCCTCTTCACCAGCAACTATTAAACAGACAGACAACAGGTCTATTCAACCTCCTCTTCACCAGCAACTATTAAACAAACAGACAACAGGTCTATTCAACCTCCTCTTCACCAGCAACTATTAAACAGACAGACAACAGGTCTATTCAACCTCCTCCTCACCAGCAACTATTAAACAGACAGACAACAGGTCTATTCAACCTCCTCCTCACCAGCAACTCTTTTCAGGTGGTATTTGCTTTAGGAAGAGGGCAGGGCAGAGAGGTCTGCAAACAGGGACACACAGCATCTCCTCCATAATAGCAATCAATATGACATCTGTAGACTTGTACATTATACTCCATTGAAAAGTCCATGAGGAAATCATCAGCATTAATAAGTGATGTAAAGTAGTGTGTTGGCAGAGGTCTGTCCTGGCACTGTGCACTGTGTTCAAGGTGATGAGGAATGGATCATGGCCACGATAAACACCAGCTATACTGTATAAAGACTACAGTCTCTGGGTTAACTCACTATAAACACCAGCTATACTGTATATAGACTCCAGTCTCTGGGTCAACTCACTATAAACACCAGCTATACTGTATATAGACTACAGTCTCTGGGTCAACTCACTATAAACACCAGCTATACTGTATATAGACTACAGTCTCTGGGTCAACTCACTATAAACACCAGCTATACTGTATATAGACTACAGTCTCTGGGTCAACTCACTATAAACACCAGCTATACTGTATATAGACTACAGTCTCTGGGTCAACTCACTATAAACACCAGCTATACTGTATATAGACTACAGTCTCTGGGTCAACTCACTATAAACACCAGCTATACTGTATATAGACTCTACAGTCTCTGGGTCAACTCACTATAAACACCAGCTATACTGTATATAGACTACAGTCTCTGGATCAACTCACTATAAACACCAGCTATACTGTATATAGACTACAGTCTCTGGGTCAACTCACTATAAACACCAGCTATACTGAAATAAGACTACAGTCTCTGGGTCAACTCACTATAAACACCAGATATACTGTATATAGACTACAGTCTCTGGGTTAACTCACTATAAACACCAGCTATACTGTATATAGACTACAGTCTCTGGGTCAACTCACTATAAACACCAGCTATACTGTATATAGACTACAGTCTCTGGGTCAACTCACTATAAACACCAGCTATACTGTATATAGACTACAGTCTCTGGGTCAACTCACTATAAACACCAGCTATACTGTATATAGACTACAGTCTCTGGGTCAACTCACTATAAACACCAGCTATACTGTATATAGACTACAGTCTCTGGGTCAACTCACTATAAACACCAGCTATACTGTATATAGACTACAGTCTCTGGGTTAACTCACTATAAACACCAGCTATACAGTCTCTGGGTCAACTCACTATAAACACCAGATATACTGTATATAGACTACAGTCTCTGGGTTAACTCACTATAAACACCAGCTATACTGTATATAGACTACAGTCTCTGGGTCAACTCACTATAAACACCAGCTATACTGTATATAGACTACAGTCTCTGGGTCAACTCACTATAAACACCAGCTATACTGTATATAGACTACAGTCTCTGGGTCAACTCACTATAAACACCAGCTATACTGTATATAGACTACAGTCTCTGGGTCAACTCACTATAAACACCAGCTATACTGTATATAGACTACAGTCTCTGGGTCAACTCACTATAAACACCAGCTATACTGTATATAGACTACAGTCTCTGGGTCAACTCACTATAAACACCAGCTATACTGTATAAAGACTACAGTCTCTGGGTCAACTCACTATAAACACCAGATATACTGTATATAGACTACAGTCTCTGGGTCAACTCACTATAAACACCAGCTATACTGTATATAGACTACAGTCTCTGGGTCAACTCACTATAAACACCAGCTATACTGTATATAGACTACAGTCTCTGGGTCAACTCACTATAAACACCAGCTATACTGTATATAGACTACAGTCTCTGGGTCAACTCACTATAAACACCAGCTATACTGTATAAAGACTACAGTCTCTGGGTCAACTCACTATAAACACCAGCTATACTGTATATAGACTACAGTCTCTGGGTCAACTCACTATAAACACCAGCTATACTGTATATAGACTACAGTCTCTGGGTCAACTCACTATAAACACCAGCTATACTGTATATAGACTACAGTCTCTGGGTCAACTCACTATAAACACCAGCTATACTGTATATAGACTACAGTCTCTGGGTCAACTCACTATCAACACCAGCTATACTGTATATAGACTACAGTCTCTGGGTCAACTCACTATTTCCTGCCGGTACCCCCTGTATATAGCCTCCACACTGACTCTGTACCGGTACCCCCTGTATATAGCCTCCACATTGACTCTGTACCGGTACCCCCTGTATATAGCCTCCACATTGACTCTGTGCCGGTACCCCCTGTATATAGCCTCCACATTGACTCTGTTACGGTACCCCCTGTATATAGCCTCCACATTGACTCTGTACCAGTACCCCCTGTATATAGCCTCCACATTGACTCTGTACCAGTACCCCCTGTATATAGCCTCCACACTGACTCTGTACCAGTACCCCCTGTATATAGCCTCCACATTGACTCTGTACCAGTACCCCCTGTATATAGCCTCCACATTGACTCTGTACCAGTACCCCCTGTATATAGCCTCCACATTGACTCTGTACCGGTACCCCCTGTATATAGCCTCCACATTGACTCTGTACCGGTACCCCCTGTATATAGCCTCCAGATTGACTCTGTACCCCCTGTATATAGCCTCCACATTGACTCTGTACCGGTACCCCTGTATATAGCCTCCACATTGACTCTGTACCAGTACCCCCTGTATATAGTCTCCACATTGACTCTGTACCGGTACCCCTGTATATAGCCTCCACATTGACTCTGTACCGGTACCCCTGTATATAGCCTCCACATTGACTCTGTACCGGTACCCCCTGTATATAGCCTCCACATTGACTCTGTACTGGTACCCCTGTATATAGCCTCCACATTGACTCTGTACCAGTACCCCTGTATATAGCCTCCACATTGACTCTGTACCGGTTCCCCCTGTATATAGCCTCCACATTGACTCTGTACCGGTACCCCCTGTATATAGCCTCCACATTGACTCTGTACCGGTACCCCCTGTATATAGCCTCCACATTGACTCTGTACGGATACCCCCTGTATATAGCTTCCACATTGACTCTGTACCGGTACCCCCCGTATATAGCCTCCACATTGACTCTGTACTGGTACCCCCTGTATATAGCCTCCACACTGACTCTGTACCGGTACCCCCTGTATATAGCCTCCACATTGACTCTGTACCGGTACCCCCTGTATATAGCCTCCACATTGACTCTGTACCGGTACCCCTGTATATAGCCTCCACATTGACTCTGTACCAGTACCCCCTGTATATAGCCTCCACATTGACTCTGTACCAGTACCCCCTGTATATAGCCTCCACATTGACTCTGTACCGGTACCTCCTGTATATAGCCTCCACATTGACTCTGTACCGGTACCCCCTGTATATAGCCTCCACATTGACTCTGTACCGGTACCACCTGTATATAGCCTCCACATTGACTCTGTACCGGTACCCCCCTGTATATAGTCTCCACATTGACTCTGTACCGGTACCCCCTGTATATAGCCTCCACATTGACTCTGTACCGGTACCCCCTGTATATAGCCTCCACATTGACTCTGTACCGGTACCCCCCTGTATATAGTCTCCACATTGACTCTGTACCGGTACCCTCTGTATATAGCCTCCACATTGACTCTGTACCAGTGCCCCCTGTATATAGCCTCCACATTGACTCTGTACCAGTACCCCTGTATATAGCCTCCACATTGACTCTGTACCGGTACCCCTGTATATAGCCTCCACATTGACTCTGTACCGGTACCCCCTGTATATAGTCTCCACATTGACTCTGTACTGGTACCCCTGTATATAGCCTCCACATTGACTCTGTACCAGTACCCTGTATATAGTCTCCACATTGACTCTGTACCGGTACCCCTGTATATAGCCTCCACATTGACTCTGTACCGGTACCCCTGTATATAGCCTCCACATTGACTCTGTACCGGTACCCCCTGTATATAGCCTCCACATTGACTCTGTACCAGTACCCCTGTATATAGCCTCCACATTGACTCTGTACCGGTACCCCTGTATATAGCCTCCACATTGACTCTGTACCGGTACTCCCCTGTATATAGTCTCCACATTGACTCTGTACTGGTACCCCTGTATATAGCCTCCACATTGACTCTGTACCGGTACCCCCTGTATATAGCCTCCACATTGACTCTGTACCGGTACCCCTGTATATAGCCTCCACATTGACTCTGTACCAGTACCCCTGTATATAGCCTCCACATTGACTCTGTACCGGTACCCCCTGTATATAGCCTCCACATTGACTCTGTACCGGTACCCCTGTATATAGCTTCCACATTGACTCTGTACTGGTACCCCTGTATATAGCCTCCACATTGACTCTGTACCGGTACCCCTGTATATAGCCTCCACATTGACTCTGTACCGGTACCCCCTGTATATAGCTTCCACATTGACTCTGTACCGGTACCCCTGTATATAGCCTCCACATTGACTCTGTACCGGTACCCCTGTATATAGCCTCTACATTGACTCTGTACCGGTACCCCTGTATATAGCCTCCACATTGACTCTGTACCGGTACCCCTGTATATAGCCTCCACATTGACTCTGTACCGGTACCCCTGTATATAGCTTCCACATTGACTCTGTACTGGTACCCCCTGTATATAGCCTCCACATTGACTCTGTACCAGTACCCTGTATATAGTCTCCACATTGACTCTGTACCGGTACCCCTGTATATAGCTTCCACATTGACTCTGTACTGGTACCCCCTGTATATAGCCTCCACATTGACTCTGTACCGGTACCCCTGTATATAGCCTCCACATTGACTCTGTACCGGTACCCCTGTATATAGCCTCCACATTGACTCTGTACCGGTACCCCTGTATATAGCCTCCACATTGACTCTGTACCACTACCCCCTTTATATAGCCTCCACATTGACTCTGTACCGGTACCCCTGTATATAGCCCCCACATTGACTCTGTACCGGTACCCCCTGTATATAGCCTCCACATTGACTCTGTATCGGTACCCCCTGTATATAGCCTCCACATTGACTCTGTACCGGTACCCCCTGTATATAGCCTCCACATTGACTCTGTACCGGTACCCCCTGTATATAGCCTCCACATTGACTCTGTACCAGTACCCCCTGTATATAGCCTCCACATTGACTCTACCGGTACCCCCTGTATATAGCCTCCACATTGACTCTGTACCGGTACCCCCTGTATATAGCCTCCACATTGACTCTACCGGTACCCCCCTGTATATAGCCTCCACATTGACTCTGTACCAGTACCCCCTGTATATAGCCTCCACATTGACTCTGTACCGGTTACCCCCTGTATATAGCCTCCACATTGACTCTGTACCGGTACCCCCTGTATATAGCCTCCACATTGACTCTGTAACGGTATCCCCTGTAACATTTTCCATTTAAATGTGTCGTTCCTTGCCTTGCTGTCTTGGCAACTGGTTTGTAAAAGCCATAAAGCACAGCAGGGGTTTGTGGTGTATGGCCTGTATACCGTCGCTAAGGGCTGTATCCAGGTACTCCGTGTTGCGCCGTGCGTAAGAACAACCCTTAGCCGTGGTATGTTCTGTATGCCACACCCCCTCGGGCCTCACTGCTTCAAACTACTGCTGATGTTTTATCAAGGCAACATCCAATCAGATATAAGATGAAACAACATCCAATCAGATATAAGATGAAACAACATCCAATCAGATATATGATGAAACAACATCCAATCAGATATAAGATGGAACAACATCCAATCAGATATAAGATGAAACAACATCCAATCAGATATAAGATGAAACAACATCCAATCAGATATAAGATGGAACAACATCCAATCAGATATAAGATGGAACAACATCCAATCAGATATAAGATGAAACAACATCCAATCAGATATAAGATGAAACAACATCCAATCAGATATAAGATGGAACAACATCCAATCAGATAACAGATGGAACAACATCCAATCAGATAAAAGATGGAACAACATCCAATCAGATATAAGATGGAACAACATCCAATCAGATATAAGATGAAACAACATCCAATCAGATATAAGATGGAACAACATCCAATCAGATAACAGATGGAACAACATCCAATCAGATATAAGATGAAACAACATCCAATCAGATATAAGATGAAACAACATCCAATCAGATATAAGATGAAACAACATCCAATCAGATAACAGATGGAACAACATCCAATCAGATAAAAGATGGAACAACATCCAATCAGATATAAGATGAAACAACATCCAATCAGATATAAGATGAAACAACATCCAATCAGATAAAAGATGGAACAACATCCAATCAGATATAAGATGGAACAACATCCAATCAGATATAAGATGAAACAACATCCAATCAGATATAAGATGAAACAACATCCAATCAGATATAAGATGAAACAGTGTTTAGGTGCTTAATAGTCAAACAACATCCCATCTATAATAGAATCCCATTACACATGTTAACTTCATTTGTTTATTTCACTCTCCAAGGCGTCTTCTCTTCCTAAACCTTCTCTGACTGCAATTTGTCTCTCTACTCTTCCAGGAAAATGAAACCATGTACAGTTCATTTAGCCTCCAGCTGGCTGAGTCTCTGGATCCGACTACAGTAGCTATTTTATCCTGGCACCCAGAGCTTTCTCTTTCTATGAGCATGTGACCAGCGCCATTTATCAAGTGGTTTAGGCTGAATCTTCCTGACTGTTAGTTTATCAGGCTGACTGGCTCTGTGGATGTAACTGTGTGGACTGTGCTGGGTGGTGGGCATGATTCACTGGGCTGAGACTATTGAACGAAGAAAGGTCCTATCTGGCCTACTGCAGGTCTCTCTCCTCTCTGGCCTACTGCAGGTCTCTCTCTCTCTGGCCTACTGCAGGTCTCTCTCCTCTCTGGCCTACTGCAGGTCTCTCTCCTCTCTTGCCTACTGCAGGTCTCTCTGGGCCTACTCCTCTCTGGCCTACTGCAGGTCTCTCTCCTCTCTGGCCTACTGCAGGTCTCTCTCCTCTCTGGCCTACTGCAGGTCTCTCTCCTCTGGCCTACTGCAGGGCTCTCTCCTCTCTGGCCTACTGCAGGGCTCTCTCCTCTCTGGCCTACTGCAGGGCTCTCTCCTCTCTGGCCTACTGCAGGTCTCTCTCCTCTCTGGCCTACTGCAGGTCTCTCTCCTCTCTGGCCTACTGCAGGTCTCTCTCCTCTCTGGCCTACTGCAGGTCTCTCTCCTCTCTGGCCTACTGCAGGTCTCTCTCCTCTCTGGCCTACTGCAGGTCTCTCTCCTCTCTGGCCTACTGCAGGTCTCTCTCCTCTCTGGCCTACTGCAGGTCTCTCTCCTCTCTGGCCGAGTCATACTCTTCTCTGACCCAGCTCAGTGCACGCCTGGTCTATGGACTTTATTTATCTCATTACAACGAATCATAATTCCTGTCAGAGGCGCTGATCCTAGTCCATGGGCTCCAAAACCTCTGCTCTCCCCTCAGAAATCCCTATCCTCCTCCATCCCTCCTCCCTCCAAACCCCTGCCCTCCTCCATTCCATCTCACTCCAAACCCCTGCCCTCCTCCCTCCAAGCTCCTACCCTACTCCCTACCTCCTCCCTCCAAACCCCTGCTCTCCTCCCTCCAAACCTCTGCTCTCCTCCCTCCAAACCTCTGCTCTCCTCCCTCCAAACCCCTGCTCTCCTCCCTCCAAACCCCTGCTCTCCTCCCTCCAAACCTCTGCTCTCCTCCCTCCAAACCTCTGCTCTCCTCCCTCCAAACCTCTGCTCTCCTCCCTCCAAACCTCTGCTCTCCTCCCTCCAAACCTCTGGTCTCCTCCCTCCAAACCTCTGGTCTCCTCCCTCCAAACCCCTGCCCTCCTCCCTCCAAACCCCTGCCCTCCTCCCTCCAAACCCCTGCTCTCCTCCCTCCAAACCCCTGCTCTCCTCCCTCCAAACTCCTACCCTACTCCCTCCAAACCCCTGCCCTCCGCCCTCCAAACCCCTGCCCTCCGCCCTCCAAACCCCTGCCCTCCGCCCTCCAAACCCCTGGTCTCCTCCCTCCAAACCCCTGCCCTCCTCCCTCCAAATCCCTGCTCTCCTCCCTCTAAACCTCTACCCTCCTCCATTCCTCCTACCTTCAAACCAACGCTCTCCTCCCTCCAAACCCCTGCCCGATGCCTCCTCACAGACTCTCCCTCCACAGCTCTGCCTCTGCCTACAAAACCCCTGCTTTATCTCTCTCCTGGGACATGACAGGACCAGACAGCTGCAGTAAATATATAGTGGATGCACTGTCATTACGCTCTACATACAGTTGAAGTCGGAAGCTTACAAGCACTTAGGTTGGAGTCATTAAAACTTGTTTTTCAACCACTCCACACATTTCTTGTTAACAAACTATAGTTTGGGCAAGTTGGTTAGGACATCTACTTTGTGCATGACAGAAGTATTTTTTCCAACAATTGTTGACAGAGATTATTTCACTTATAATGCACCGTATCACAATTCCAGTGAGTCAGAAGTTTACATACATGAAATTGACTGTGCCTTTAAACAGCTTGGAAAATTCCAGAAAATGATGTCATGGCTTTAGAAGCTTCTGATAGGCTAATTGACATAATTTGAGTCAATTGGAGGTGTACATGTGGATGTATTTCAAGGCCTCCCTTCAAAATCAGTGCCTCTTTGCTTAAAATCATGGGGGAAACAAAAGAAGAAAACATTTGCAGACCACAAGTCTGATTCATCCTTGGGAGCAGTTTCCAAACGTCTGAAGGTACCACGTTCATCTGTACAAACAATAGTACGCAAGTATAAACACCATGGGACCACGCGGCCATCATACCGCTCAGGAAGGAGATGCGTTCTGTCTCCTAGAGATGAACGTACTTTGGTGCAAAAAGTGCAAATCAATCCCAGAACAACAGCAAAGAACCTTGTGAAGATGCTGGAGGAAACCGGTACAAAAGTATCTAAATCCACAGTAAACAAGTCCTATATCGACATAACCTGAAAGGCCGCTCAGAAAGGAAGAAGCCACTGCTCCAAAACTGCCATAAAAAAAGCCAGACTACAGTTTGCAACTGCGCATGGGGACAAAGAGTGTACTTTTTGGTCTGATGAAACAAAAATAGAACTGTTTGGCCATAATGACCATTGTTATGTTTGGAGGAAAAAGGTGGAGGATTGCAAGCCGAAGAACACCATCCCAACCGTGAAGCACAGGGGTGGCAGCATCATGTTGTTTACTGCAGGAGGGACTGGTGCACTTCACAAAATAGATGTCATCAAGAAGCTGGAAAATGATGTGGATATATTGAAGCAACATCTCAAGACATCAGTCAAGAAGTTAAAGCTTGAGTCTTCCAAATGGACAATGACCCCAAGCATACTTCCAAAGTTGTGGCAAAATGGCTTAAGGACAACAAAGTCAATGTATTGGAGTGGCCATCACAAAGCCCTGACCTCAATCCCATAGAAAATCTGTGGGCAGAACAGAAAAAGTGTGTGCGAGCAAGAAGGCCTTCAAACTTGACTCAGTTACACCAGCTCTGTCAGGAGGAATGGGCCAAAATTCACCCAACGTATTGTGGGAAGCATGTGGAAGGCTACCCGAAATGTTTGACCCAAGTTAAACAATTTAAAGGCAATGCTACCAAATACTAATTGAGTGTATGTAAACTTCTGACCCACTGGGAATGTGATGAAAGAAATAAAAGCTGAAATAAATCATTCTCTCTACTATTATTCTGGCATTTCACATCCTTAAAATAAAGTGGTGATCCTAACTGACCTAAAACAGGGAATTTTTACTAGGATTCAATGTCAGGAATTGTGAAAAACTGAGTTAAAATGTATTTGGCTAAGGTGTATGTAAACGTCAGACTTCAACTGTATCTGACTGTGGATCTCTAATACTACAATTCTGTACATTTAGCTTTTCCTCTTAGATGAACAGAATATAGACATGTTTCCAATATAACAGAAACCAACCAAATGAATGTGATCAGTCACATATGTGACTTGTTTCAAGAAATTAGGCGTTGTGCATCACCACATTACGCCTACCACAGGAGCGCCAATCAAAATGTTTTAATTTATTTTATTTTATTTAATCAAAATGTGTTTTTGGGGCATAAATGCCTTCTGGAACATGTGTATACCATCTGTAAATACAAATAAAACTGTTACGAGCCTAGTTGGTTTAGTCATGGAAAAGTCAGCAACCTTCCCGCTAGCCATGATTGGCTGAGATAATGAGGAGGCTGGACATGCCGAGAGATGAGGTCGGATTGGTCCGCCATGTAGCTTGCTTCTGTCTATAACATGAGCTGGTCAGTATGTGCAGGTAATCCTTTCTGAAAGACATCACGTAGTAGAACTGCATAAGTGTTGCTCTCCACTTTCTGGAGGACCGAGTTTTGAAATCAGTGGAATTAGAGTATAATAGCTAAGGAGATGGAGAAAATTCTGGTGTTTGATGGCAAATATGCAGAGCAATTTGCATTGCTAGTTATAGTCTAATATTAGCTAGCTACCATTGAACCTGGTTGGTTAGCTACCTGCAGATTCATGCAGGGTAGTAACGTTATGAGTTGGGATTATGTTTCATTGTTTAGCTAGTTAGCTAGCTACATGTCTAAACAAAAGACTCCACTATGCAAGTAAACATTTCAATAGATTATTCATGATGTCACTGCGACGAATGTCGATAGACGTAAGCTGGTAAATTTGCTCAATCTACTCCGATTTCAGATTTCGTCTGAGTGTGCCCGAGCGCAGAATAACTGACACATTTACAACGCTCAACACCCATTGAAAGTGGGCGGTGTCAGTAAACGTTGACAAAAAAAGCATAATTAAATTGTTGCCAGCAGCCCAGTTGCAGTCACCAACGCTCTGGATAACCTAAAAACAGCCTCACCAACTCTGCTAGGGCAAGTAAAATGGTCAGAGTGAGCTGTTCTCTCATTTGTGTCTGGAAGTAGCTAGCAAGCTAGCCAACGTTATCACTTATGTTGAGTGCTTGATTGCTGTTGTTATGTCAGAACGCTCGGCTCAACCAGTGTGCGCTCTGAACGCTGGGATCAACCCTACTCCTCGGCCAGAGTGTAGTGTGAGCTCTGAACGC
Organism: Oncorhynchus keta; assembly: GCF_023373465.1. Classification (NCBI taxonomy): domain Eukaryota; kingdom Metazoa; phylum Chordata; class Actinopteri; order Salmoniformes; family Salmonidae; genus Oncorhynchus; species Oncorhynchus keta. The sequence continues at coordinate 61,399 of NW_026278079.1, read as the reverse complement.
TGGGATCAACCCTACTCCTCGGCCAGAGTGTAGTGTGAGCTCTGAACGCTGGGATCAACCCTACTCCTCAGCCAGAGTGTAGTGTGAGCTCTGAACGCTGGGATCAACCCTACTCCTCGGCCAGAGTGTCCAGTGTGAGCTCTGAACGCTGGGATCAACCCTACTTCTCAGCCAGTCCAGTGTGAGCTCTGAACGCTGGGATCAACCCTACTCCTCGGCCAGTGTCCAGTGTGAGCTCTGAATGCTGGGATCAACCCTACTCCTCGGCCAGTGTCCAGTGTGAGCTCTGAACGCTGGGATCAACCCTACTCCTCGGCCAGTGTCCAGTGTGAGCTCTGAACGCTGGGATCAACCCTACTCCTCGGCCAGAGTGTCCAGTGTGAGCTCTGAACGCTGGGATCAACCCTACTCCTCAGCCAGTGTCCAGTGTGCGCTCTGAACGCTGGGATCAACCCTACTCCTCGGCCAGAGTGTCCAGTGTGAGCTCTGAACGCTGGGATCAACCCTACTCCTCAGCCAGTGTCCAGTGTGAGCTCTGAACGCTGGGATCAACCCTACTCCTCAGCCAGAGTGTAGTGAGCTCTGAATGCTGGGATCAACCCTACTCCTCAGCCAGAGTGTAGTGTGAGCTCTGAATGCTGGGATCAACCCTACTCCTCAGCCAGTGTCCAGTGTGCGCTCTGAACGCTGGGATCAACCCTACTCCTCGGCCAGTGTCCAGTGTGCGCTCTGAATGCTGGGATCAACCCTACTCTTCAGCCAGTGTCCAATGTGAGCTCTGAATGCTGGGATCAACCCTACTCCTCGGCCAGTGTCCAGTGTGAGTTCTGAACGCTGGGATCAACCCTACTCCTCGGCCAGTGTCCAGTGTGAGCTCTGAACGCTGGGATCAACCCCTACTCCTCAGCCAGAGTGTAGTGTGAGCTCTGAACGCTGGGATCAACCCTACTCCTCAGCCAGAGTGTAGTGTGAGCTCTGAACGCTGGGATCAACCCTACTCCTCAGCCAGAGTGTAGTGAGCTCTGAACGCTGGGATCAACCCTACTCCTCAGCCAGAGTGTAGTGTGAGCTCTGAACGCTGGGATCAACCCTACTCCTCAGCCAGAGTGTAGTGTGAGCTCTGAATGCTGGGATCAACCCTACTCCTCAGCCAGAGTGTAGTGTGAGCTCTGAACGCTGGGATCAACCCTACTCCTCAGCCAGAGTGTAGTGTGAGCTCTGAACGCTGGGATCAACCCTACTCCTCAGCCAGAGTGTAGTGTGAGCTCTGAACGCTGGGATCAACCCTACTCCTCAGCCAGAGTGTAGTGTGAGCTCTGAACGCTGGGATCAACCCTACTCCTCAGCCAGAGTGTAGTGTGAGCTCTGAACGCTGGGATCAACCCTACTCCTCAGCCAGAGTGTAGTGTGAGCTCTGAATGCTGGGATCATCCCTACTCCTCAGCCAGAGTGTAGTGTGAGCTCTGAACGCTGGGATCAACCCTACTCCTCGGCCAGTGTCCAGTGTGAGCTCTGAACGCTGGGATCAACCCTACTCCTCGGCCAGAGTGTAGTGTGAGCTCTGAACACTGGGATCAACCCTACTCCTCAGCTAGTCCAGTGTGAGCTCTGAACGCTGGGATCAACCCTACTCCTCGGCCAGAGTGTAGTGTGAGCTCTGAACGCTGGGATCAACCCTACTCCTCAGCCAGAGTGTAGTGTGAGCTCTGAACGCTGGGATCAACCCTACTCCTCAGCCAGAGTGTAGTGTGAGCTCTGAACGCTGGGATCAACCCTACTCCTCGGCCAGAGTGTCCAGTGTGAGCTCTGAACGCTGGGATCAACCCTACTCCTCAGCCAGAGTGTAGTGTGAGCTCTGAACACTGGGATCAACCCTACTCCTCAGCCAGAGTGTCTAGTGTGAGCTCTGAATGCTGGGATCAACCCTACTCCTCAGCCAGAGTGTAGTGTGAGCTCTGAATGCTGGGATCAACCCTACTCCTCAGCCAGAGTGTAGTGTGAGCTCTGAACGCTGGGATCAACCCTACTCCTCGGCCAGAGTGTCCAGTGTGAGCTCTGAACTTTAGAGGGTGTTAACAATGCTGAATGGGTGTAGACAAAGAAGAGCTCTCCAGTGGGTACCAAAAACAGTCAAGGGCCATTTTCTCAAAAGTGAGGTTACAAGTTTAGCAACTTTCAAAGCAGAATTACTTTCCCATTGTTCCTCAACTGCAGTATATGATATACCATTTTCTAGCTCTTCTACTTCTTTCCAATGTAAAATACACCATTTAAAATGTTGCTACATAAGAGCGAACCGGTCGGTCACATATACTTTAATGATTGTCAGAGTGAACAGCAGGCTCACAAAGGAAACCAGCCCATTACAATAACTAGTGTGAAAGAGACCTGCTCAAACTGCCATATCTGTGCTGGCAGATAGATGTGTTGATTTAAACTGTCTGATAACATTAAAGTGAAAGTAGACATTGCTTCCTTCTACAGGATTGGTCCAACTCACTAAGAACATACCAAATGGCACCCTATTCCTTAAATAGTGACCTACTTCAGACCAGAGCCCTATGAGCCTCCAGAGAGAGAGAGAGACACTGCTTCTACAGGTCTGAACAGAAACCTCTGATGGGCTGATAGGTAGATAACACAGTATTAACAGGAAAGAGGGCTCTGACAAACAACAGCAATGTGATAACCTGGGGAATGCTTCCCAAAAGGCACCCTATTCCCTTTATAGAGTGGGAACAGAGTGCTATTTGGGACGCAACCTGAGTCACTAACATGTGGTGATTAGATCATCCATATGCACTGATAAAGGTGTATTCTTCCTGTTACAGTGAGAAACCAACCCATTACATTACAGTCAGGAAACCAACCTATTACATTACAGTCAGGAAACCAACCCATTACATTACAGTCAGGAAACCAACCCATTACATTACAGTCAGGAAACCAACCCATTACATTACAGTCAGGAAACCAACCCATTACATTACAGTCAGGAAACCAACCCATTACATTACAGTGAGGAAACCAACCCATTACATTACAGTCAGGAAACCAACCCATTACATTACAGTCAGGAAACCAACCCATTACATTACAGTCAGGAAACCAACCCATTACATTACAGTGAGGAAACCAACCCATTACATTACAGTGAGGAAACCAACCCATTACATTACAGTCAGGAAACCAACCCATTACATTACAGTCAGAAACCAACCCATTACATTACAGTCAGGAAACCAACCCATTACATTACAGTCAGGAAACCAACCCATTACATTACAGTGAGGAAACCAACCCATTACATTACCGTCAGGAAACCAACCCATTACATTACAGTCAGGAAACCAACCCATTACATTACAGTCAGGAAACCAACCCATTACATTACAGTCAGGAAACCAACCCATTACATTACAGTCAGGAAACCAACCCATTACATTACAGTCAGAAACCAACCCATTATATTACAGTCAGAAACCAACCCATTACATTACAGTCAGGAAACCAGCCCATTACATTGACAACACATGACTTCTTCTATGGGTTCACTGTATCTATCACCAGCCTGATGATGATGAACCATAGTGACCCCACCATGAACCCTTATCTACCACCAGACTGACCTGATCTGTACACCTCTACCCACATGTCTGTGAAGCCCCACTAAAACAAAACAGGAAGAGACCTCCCAGCCACCGCTGGTCCACTGAAAACAACCATCAGAGGTTGACACCTCCTGACCTGGTGAAAGAGAATCTTTGAAGGTGATCAAGAGGCTGAACAAACAGTCCTAGGTGCATTGATAAAAGGCTGTATATGCATTAGAGTGTGTGTGTGTGTGTGTGTGTGTGTGTGTGTGTGTGTGTGTGTGTGTGTGTGTGTGTGTGTGTGTGTGTGTGTGTGTGTGTGTGTGTGTGTGTGTGTGTGTGTGTGTGTGTGTGTGTGTGTGTGTGTGTGTGTGTGTGTGTGTGTGTGTGTGTGTGTGTGTGTGTGTGTGTGTGTGTGTGTGTTCTGTAATACTTGTATTTGTATAAATATATTTGGTATGATGTGGCACTTTCACCATCGGATCACCAAGACCTGTAAATACATCTACGCTCTGAGCTCATCAACCTGCCTTCACAACATCCCTATGTTACAATGACATCATCAAAGTGTGTTGTAGAATACATACTGTAAAGGGATGTCTGGAAGCCTCAATGAATAGACAACGATTTGTAGAACAACAAGTCTCGACCCGTTCTACTGGGGACTCGACTTGAGACTCAGACCTCATGACTTGCTTGTGACTCTAATAATAATAATAGTGACTTGGTTCCACCTCTACTATACGGTGGACAGGGTGACATTAGGAACAGACAACATCTGTATGACTGTCATAGAAACAACTGTGAAACAGACCCACTCATATAGACCAGACTGCCTTTCTGCACCATGACACCAAGGAAGCATCCCCTATGACACCCTGTTCTCTGTATAGTGGACTACGTTGGACCAGACTGCCTTTCTGCACCATGACACCAAGGAAGCATCCCCTATGACACCCTGTTCTCTGTATAGTGCACTACGTTGGACCAGACTGCCTTTCTGCACCATGACACCAAGGAAGCATCCCCTATGACACCCTGTTCTCTGTATAGTGCACTACGTTGGACCAGACTGCCTTTCTGCACCATGACACCAAGGAAGCATCCCCTATGACACCCTGTTCTCTGTATAGTGCACTACGTTGGACCAGACTGCCTTTCTGCACCATGACACCAAGGAAGCATCCCCTATGACACCCTGTTCTCTGTATAGTGCACTACGTTGGACCAGACTGCCTTTCTGCACCATGACACCAAGGAAGCATCCCCTATGACACCCTGTTCTCTGTATAGTGGACTACGTTGGACCAGACTGCCTTTCTGTGTCCCCTATGACAATCTATTCTCTGTATAGTGGACTACGTTGGACCAGAATGCCTTTCTGCACCATGACACCAAGGAAGCATCCCCTATGACACCCTATTCTCTGTATAGTGCACTCTGTTGGACCAGACTGCCTTTCTGCACCATGACACCAAGGAAGCATCCCCTATGACACCCTGTTCTCTGTATAGTGGACTACGTTGGACCAGACTGCCTTTCTGCACCATGACACCAAGGAAGCATCCCCTATGACACCCTGTTCTCTGTATAGTGGACTACGTTGGACCAGACTGCCTTTCTGCACCATGACACCAAGGAAGCATCCCCTATGACACCCTATTCTCTGTATAGTGCACTCTGTTGGACCAGACTGCCTTTCTGCACCATGACACCAAGGAAGCATCCCCTATGACACCCTGTTCTCTGTATAGTGGACTACGTTGGACCAGACTGCCTTTCTGCACCATGACACCAAGGAAGCATCCCCTATGACACCCTGTTCTCTGTATAGTGGACTACGTTGGACCAGACTGCCTTTCTGCACCATGACACCAAGGAAGCATCCCCTATGACACCCTGTTCTCTGTATAGTGCACTACGTTGGACCAGAATGCCTTTCTGCACCATGACACCAAGGAAGCATCCCCTATGACACCCTGTTCTCTGTTTAGTGCACTACGTTGGACCAGACTGCCTTTCTGCACCATGACACCAAGGAAGCATCCCCTATGACACCCTGTTCTCTGTTTATAGTGCACTGCTTTCTGTTGGCACCAGACTGCCTTTCTGCACCAGACACCACCATGAAGCATCCCCTATGACACCCTGTTCTCTGTATAGTGCACTACGTTGGACCAGACTGCCTTTCTGCACCATGACACCAAGGAAGCATCCCTATGACACCCTGTTCTCTGTATAGTGCACTACGTTGGACCAGACTGCCTTTCTGCACCATGACACCAAGGAAGCATCCCCTATGACACCCTATTCTCTGTATAGTGCACTACGTTGGACCAGACTGCCTTTCTGCACCATGACACCAAGGAAGCATCCCCTATGACACCCTATTCTCTGTATAGTGCACTCTGTTGGACCAGACTGCCTTTCTGCACCATGACACCAAGGAAGCATCCCCTATGACACCCTATTCTCTGTATAGTGCACTCTGTTGGACCAGACTGCCTTTCTGCACCATGACACCAAGGAAGCATCCCCTATGACACCCTGTTCTCTGTATAGTGCACTACGTTGGACCAGACTGCCTTTCTGCACCATGACACCAAGGAAGCATCCCCTATGACACCCTGTTCTCTGTATAGTGGACTACGTTGGACCAGAGCCCATAGTAGTGAACTATATAGGGAATATGGTGCCATTTGGGATACTGTTCAACAGTGTGTCTACTCTGCCTGTATCCTACAGTAGATAGATTACACATTTGTAGTTATTTATTTCACCTTAATTTAACCAGGTAGGCTAGTTGAGAACAAGTTTTCATTTACAACTGCGACCTGGCCAAGATAAAGCACAGCAGTGTGACACAGACAACGACACAGAGTTACACATGGAATAAACAAAACATAGTCAATAACACAGTAGAACAAAAGAAAACAAAAAGTCTATATACAGTAAGTGCAAATGAGGTAAGATAAGGTCGTTAAGGCAATAAATAGGCCATGGTGGCGAAGTAATTACAATATAGCAATTCAACACTGGAATGGTAGATGTGCAGGAAATGAATGTGCAAGTAGAGATACTGGGGTGCAAAGGAGCAAAATAAATAAATAAATACAGTAAGGGGATGAGGTAGTTGGATGGGCTATTTACAGATGGGCTATGTACAGGTGCAGTGATCTGTGAGCTGCTCTGACAGCTGGTGCTTAATGCTAGTGAGGGAGATGTGAGTCTCCAGCTTCAGTGATTTTTGCAATTCGTTCCAGTCATTGACAGCAGAGAACTGGAAGGAAAGACGACCAAAGGAGGAATTGGCTTTGGGGGTGACCGGTGAGATATACCTGCTGGAGCGCGTGCTACGAGTGGGTGCTGCTATGGTAACCAGTGAGCTGAGATAAGGCGGGGCTTTACCTAGGAGAGACTTGTAGATGACCTGTAGCCAGTGGGTTTGGCGACGAGTATGGCCGTTCTGTGGCTGAGGATACTGTGCAACAGTGTGTCTACTCTGCCTGTATCTTACAGTAGATAGATTACACATAATGGCCGTTCTGTGGCTGAGGATCCTGTTCAACAGTGTGTCTACTCTGCCTGTATCCTACAGTAGATAGATTACACATAATGGCTGTTCTGTGGCTGAGCTGAATAGAGCCGCATCACTAAGGTCAACAGCAAGTCATGCAGGCAGGCAGCAAGTCATGCAGGCAGGCAGCAAGTCATGCAGGCAGGCAGCAAGTCATGCAGGCAAACAGCAAGTCATGCAGGCAGGCAGCAAGTCATGCAGGCAAACAGCAAGTCATGCAGGCAGGCAGCAAGTCATGCAGGCAGGCAGCAAGTCATGCAGGCAAACAGCAAGTCATGCAGGCAAGCAGCAAGTCATGCAGGCAAACAGCAAGTCATGCAGGCAGGCAGCAAGTCATGCAGGCAAACAGCAAGTCATGCAGGCAGGCAGCAAGTCATGCAGGCAGGCAGCAAGTCATGCAGGCAAACAGCCAGTCATGCAGGCAGGCAGCAAGTCATGCAGGCAAACAGCAAGTCATGCAGACAGGCAGCAAATCAGGCAGGCAGTAAATCAGGTAGCCAGTCAGGCAGCAATATACGTATATAGGGAATAGGGCTCTGGTCAACAGTAGTGTTCTATATAGGGAATAGGGCTCTGGTCAACAGTAGTGTTCTATATAGGGAATAGGGCTCTGGTCAACAGTAGTGTTCTATATAGGGAATAGGGCTCTGGTCAACAGTAGTGTTCTATATAGGGAATAGGGCTCTGGTCAACAGTAGTGTTCTATATAGGGAATAGGGCTCTGGTCAACAGTAGTGTTCTATATAGGGAATAGGGCTCTGGTCAACAGTAGTGTTCTATATAGGGAATAGGGCTCTGGTCAACAGTAGTGTTCTATATAGGGAATAGGGCTCTGGTCAACAGTAGTGTTCTATATAGGGAATAGGGCTCTGGTCAACAGTAGTGCTCTATATAGGGAATAGGGCTCTGGTCAACAGTAGTGTTCTATATAGGGAATAGGGCTCTGGTCAACAGTAGTGTTCTATATAGGGAATAGGGCTCTGGTCAACAGTAGTGTTCTATATAGGGAATAGGGCTCTGGTCAACAGTAGTGTTCTATATAGGGAATAGGGCTCTGGTCAACAGTAGTGTTCTGAATAGGGAATAGGGCTCTGGTCAACAGTAGTGTTCTATATAGGGAATAGGGCCCTGGTCAACAGTAGTGTTCTATATAGGGAATAGGGCTCTGGTCAACAGTAGTGTTCTATATAGGGAATAGGGCTCTGGTCAACAGTAGTGTTCTATATAGGGAATAGGGCTCTGGTCAACAGTAGTGTTCTATATAGGGAATAGGGCTCTGGTCAACAGTAGTGTTCTATATAGGGAATAGGGCTCTGGTCAACAGTAGTGTTCTATATAGGGAATAGGGCTCTGGTCAACAGTAGTGTTCTATATAGGGAATAGGGCTCTGGTCAACAGTAGTGCTCTATATAGGAATAGGGCTCTGGTCAACAGTAGTGTTCTATATAGGGAATAGGGCTCTGGTCAACAGTAGTGTTCTATATAGGGAATAGGGCTCTGGTCAACAGTAGTGTTCTATATAGGGAATAGGACTCTGGTCAACAGTAGTGTTCTATATAGGGAATAGGGCTCTGGTCAACAGTAGTGTTCTATATAGGGAATAGGGCTCTGGTCAACAGTAGTGTTCTATATAGGGAATAGGGCTCTGGTCAACAGTAGTGTTCTATATAGGGAATAGGGCTCTGGTCAACATTAGTGTTCTATATAGGGAATAGGGCTCTGGTCAACAGTAGTGTTCTATATAGGGAATAGGGCTCTGGTCAACAGTAGTGTTCTATATAGGGAATAGGGCTCTGGTCAACAGGAGTGTTCTATTTAGGGAATAGGGCTCTGGTCAACAGGAGTGTTCTATATAGGGAATAGGGCTCTGGTCAACAGTAGTGTTCTATATAGGGAATAGGGCTCTGGTCAACAGTAGTGTTCTATATAGGGAATAGGGCTCTGGTCAACAGTAGTGTTCTATATAGGGAATAGGGCTCTGGTCAACAGTAGTGTTCTATATAGGGAATAGGACTCTGGTCAACAGTAGTGTTCTATATAGGGAATAAGGTTCTGGTCAACAGAAGTGCTCTATATAGGGAATAGGGCTGTAGTATAAAGTAGTGCACTATATAGGGAATAGGGCTGTAGTATAGAGTAGTGCACTATATAGTAGTATAGAGTAGTGCACTATATAGGGAATAGGGCTGTAGTATAGTGCACTATATAGGGAATAGGGCTGTAGTATAGTGTATAGGGAACAGGGTGCCAGGATGTGACTCTAGGTCAGCAGGACTGATAGAGGGAATAGGGCTGTAGTATAGTGCACTATAGAGGGAATAGGGCTGTAGTATAGTGTATAGGGAATAGGGCTGTAGTATAGTGTATAGGGAATAGGGCTGTAGTATAGTGTATAGGGAACAGGGCTGTAGTATAGTGCATTGTATAGGGAATAGGGCTGTAGTATAGTGCATTGTATAGGGAATAGGGCTGTAGAATAGTGTATAGGGAACAGGGTGCCAGGGTGTGACTCTAGGTCAGCAAGACTGATAGAGGGATCTTTCATTCCTCTTCCATTGTCTCCAGAGCTGTATCAGCCTCAGCCATTCACCAGCAGCACGTGGGGCTCTGGCATCAGAGCAGGGAATCACTGCATTATCTGTTTATCTCAAGAACCGGCTCAGGATGAGGACAAGTCACAACGCTATCACTAGAGTCACTACAATGCTACGACACATGACTGGCCTACCAGCCTTCTCCCCAACGAGCCACTGATGTCATTCTCTAGTTAGTGCGTTGTCATGGTTTCTAAAGCACTAAGAGAAACCAGAGAAGGAGACTGTTTGTCTCCAGAACGGAACGGCCTTAGAATGAGGACGTTAGCCCCCTAGGTCACTAACATGGTAGACCTACCAGCCTTCTCCCCAACGCGCCCCTGACATCATGCTCTAACTCACGTACCACACTAGGTCACTAACATGGTAGACCTACCAGCCTTCTCCCAACGCCCCCCTGACATCATGCTCTAACTCACGTACCACACTAGGTCACTAACATGGTAGACCTACCAGCCTTCTCCCCCCTGACATCATGCTCTAACTCACGTACCACACTAGGTCACTAACATGGTAGACCTACCAGCCTTCTCCCCCCTGACATCATGCTCTAACTCACGTACCACACTAGGTCACTAACATGGTAGACCTACCAGCCTTCTCCCCAACGCGCCCCTGACATCATGCTCTAACTCACGTACCACACTAGGTCACTAACATGGTAGACCTACCAGCCTTCTCCCCCCTGACATCATGCTCTAACTCACGTACCACACTAGGTCACTAACATGGTAGACCTACCAGCCTTCTCCCCAACGCGCCCCTGACATCATACTCTAACTCACGTGTGCCAAACTCATTCCACGGAGGGCCCGAGTGTCTGCAGGTTTTTATTCCTCCCTTGTACTTGATTGATGACTTAAGGTCACTATTGAGTAAAGAACTCCCCTCACCTGGTTGACTAAAAGCCCCCTGCTCTAACTCCTCTGTTTCTAAAGCACTAGCAGAATGACAGACAGTGATAACTCCCCTCACCTGGTTGACTAAAAGCCCCCCCCTGCTCTAACTCCACTGTTTCTAAAGCACTAGCAGAATGACAGACAGTGATAACTCCCCTCACCTGGTTGACTAAAAGCCCCCCCCCCCTGCTCTAACTCCTCTGTTTCTAAAGCACTAGCAGAATGACAGACAGTGATAACTCCCCTCACCTGGTTGACTAAAAGCCCCCCCCCCCTGCTCTAACTCCACTGTTTCTAAAGCACTAGCAGAATGACAGACAGTGATAACTCCCCTTACCTGGTTGACTAAAAGCCCCCCTGCTCTAACTCCACTGTTTCTAAAGCACTAGCAGAATGACAGACAGTGATAACTCCCCTCACCTGGTTGACTAAAGCCCCCCTGCTCTAACTCCTCTGTTTCTAAAGCACTAGCAGAATGACAGACAGTGATAACTCCCCTCACCTGGTTGACTAAAAGCCCCCCCCTGCTCTAACTCCACTGTTTCTAAAGCACTAGCAGAATGACAGACAGTGATAACTCCCCTCACCTGGTTGACTAAAAGCCCCCTGCTCTAACTCCACTGTTTCTAAAGCACTAGCAGAATGACAGACAGTGATAACTCCCCTCACCTGGTTGACTAAAAGCCCCCCTGCTCTAACTCCACTGTTTCTAAAGCACTAGCAGAATGACAGACAGTGATATTAAACACAGGACTTTAGAAGTGCATTAGTAAACAACACCACTCAAGACGCCATGCAGTCAGCGGGCATCTGCAAGTCTCCACAGGCCAAACCACAAGTCCCTTTAAAGACTGCCTGTATTCCAAATGGTACCCTATTCCCTACATAGTGCACTGCTTTAGACCAGGCCACTATATAGGGAATAGGGTGCTGCACTGCTTTAGACCAGGCCACTATATAGGGAATAGGGTGCTGCACTACTTTAGACCAGGGCCACTATATAGGGAATAGGGTGCTGCACCACTTTAGACCAGGGCCACTATATAGGGAATAGGGTGCTGCACCACTTTAGACCAGGGCCACTATATAGGGAATAGGGTGCTGCACTACTTTAGACCAGGGCCACTACATAGGGAATAGGGTGCTGCACCACTTTAGACCAGGCCACTATATAGGGAATAGGGTGCTGCACTACATAGGGAATAGGGTGCTGCACTACTTTAGACCAGGGCCACTACATAGGGAATAGGGTGCTGCACCACTTTAGACCAGGGCCACTATATAGGGAATAGGGTGCTGCACTACTTTAGATCAGGCCACTGTATAGGGAATAGCGTGCTGCACTACATAGGGAATAGGGTGCTGCACTACATACGGAATAGGGTGCTGCACTACATAGGGAATAGGGTGCTGCACTACATAGGGAATAGGGTGCTGCACTACATAGGGAATAGGGTGCTGCACTACATACGGAATAGGGTGCTGCACTACATAGGGAATAGGGTGCTGCACTACATAGGGAATAGGGTGCTGCACTACATAGGGAATAGGGTGCTGCACTACATACGGAATAGGGTGCTGCACTACATAGGGAATAGGGTGCTGCACTACATACGGAATAGGTGCTGCACTACATAGGGAATAGGCTGCTGCACTGCTTTAGACCAGGGCCACTATATAGGGAATAGGGTGCTGCACCACTTTAGACCAGGCCACTATATAGGGAATAGGGTGCTGCACTACATAGGGAACAGGGTGCTGCACTACTTTAGATCAGGCCACTGTATAGGGAATAGGGTGCTGCACTACATAGGGAATAGGGTGCTGCACTACATAGGGAATAGGGTGCTGCACTACTTTAGACCAGGCCACTGCATAGGGAATAGGGTGCTGCACTACATAGGGAATAGGGTGCTGCACTACATAGGGAATAGGGTGCTGCACTACATAGGGAATAGGGTGCTGCACTACATAGGGAATAGGGTGCTGCACTACATAGGGAATAGGGTGCTGCACCACTTTAGACCAGGCCACTACATAGGGAATAGGGTGCTGCACTACATAGGGAATAGGGTGCTGCACTACATAGGGAATAGGGTGCTGCACTACATAGGGAATAGGGTGCTGCACTACATAGGGAATAGGGTGCTGCACTACATAGGGAATAGGGTGCTGCACTACATAGGGAATAGGGTGCTGCACTACATAGGGAATAGGGTGCTGCACTACATAGGGAATAGGGTGCTGCACTACATAGGGAATAGGGTGCTGCACTACATCGGGAATAGGGTGCTGCACTACATAGGGAATAGGGTGCTGTTTGAGATACAACCATAGTCATTCCCAGAACACTGTTAATCAGCGACACCATTACCTCAGAACCTGTTTCTCCAGAATCTTGAGTCCACTAGGATCTAAGGATGCATCCCAAATGGCACCCTATTCCCTATATAGGGCACTTCTTTGACTAGACCCCATAGGGCACTATGTAGCAAATAGGGTGCCATTTGGGACTCTGCCCTAGAGCAAGGCTTTTAGTTTGTTTGTTCTTTCCCAAAACCACTCCTTGACTTTATAGACAATAGGGATTACTGGGGTCGAGGTTGCGTTATAGCCACAGATCAGCCATTAACTCTGAATGTGTTTTTGTTCAGGCTGATGTTGGTAGGCTGTTATGAGTGATCAGTTACGCGCTTCACATACAACAACTAACAACTATTCTACAATAAAAACAATCCTACACTTTATGTGTCACTGCCAAGGTTTTCATATCAACTTCATTATGTGGAACCAATGTCATGTAATTGCATTATAACCCTTTATAACAGTATAACAGTAAGCAAGATGTGCAACTAACTGATTAGCATAAAGTAGCATAATAACACGACGACTGGAAAAGTCTGCAGAAAATGTTTGTACACGAATTAAATGAACAATATATGAGCTGCAATGTAGGTTAACAGAGAAAAAATAGCGTAGAGAAAAACGAGTAAACTCCCATATGAACAGGCAAAAGTTGATTTGTAGTCTATATATGTTTACTAAATCATTTTACATGTACATTTAAGTCATTTAGCAGACGCTCTTATCCAATCTCTCTAAATCATCATGCTTTACCAACAGAGTAAAGTGAAAGCAAAACTTTCACTCCACGTTGTTGCGACACACTACTGTTTGCCACAGTTGCAAAATAACAAAGTCTGTAATTTCAGAAAGCATGATTATGCTGAATGATCAGGTGTAATCATCATAGTATAACTGTTAAATGAAGCCGTGTTTAGTATAACTGATAAATGAAGCCGTGTTTAGTATAAATTATAAATGAAGCCGTGTTTAGTATTAATGATAAATGAAGCCGTGTTTAGTATAAATGATAAATGAAGCCGTGTTTAGTATAAATGATAAATGAAGCCGTGTTTAGTATAAATTATAAATGAAGCCGTGTTTAGTATAACTGATAAATGAAGCCGTGTTTAGTATAAATGATAAATGAAGCCGTGTTTCGCCATAACTGTTAAATGAAGCCGTATTTCGCCAGCGGTGTGTTGGTATAACTGATAAATGAAGCCGTGTTTCGCCAGCGGTGTGTTGGTATAACTGATAACTGAAGCCGTGTTTAGTATAACTGTTAAATGAAGCCGTGTTTCGCCAGCGGTGTGTTGGTATAACTGTTAAATGAAGCCGTGTTTCGCCATAACTGTTAAATGAAGCCGTATTTCGCCAGCGGTGTGTTGGTATAACTGATAAATGAAGCCGTGTTTCGCCAGCGGTGTGTTGGTATAAATGAAGCCGTGTTTCGCCAGCGGTGTGTTGGTATAAATGAAGCCGTGTTTCGCCAGCGGTGTGTTGGTATAAATGTTAAATGAAGCCGTGTTTCGCCAGCGGTGTGGTGGTACCTGTGTTCAGGGAAGGAAGGATCCTCACCTGTGAGTCTCGGCGGTCACCTGTGGAGGAAGCCATGTTGAAGACTTCTCAACTCCGGACAGCTGCTCAGATTCTCCGTCGTGCAAAATCCATAAACGTATAGAAAATAGGAATTATCACGAAGCTATTATATTATAATATTATTTTAAAAAACGGAATCAAGTCCTTCGTCTTCAACAAGTTTTCATTCTCGAAGGTCCTGATATTTCCCGGGCAAAACGTGTATGTGGCGCGAGATAGCTGTAGTGTCATTCTATGGAGCGTGCAGGTAGAGTCGCCTGACTACCCGGACTGGCTTAGTTATTACCCAGTGGTTATTACCCAGTGGTTATTACCCGGACTGGCTTAGTTATTACCCAGTGGTTATTACCCGGACTGGCTTAGTTATTACCCAGTGGTTATTACCCGGACTGGCTTAGTTATTACCCAGTGGTTATTACCCAGTGGTTATTACCCGGACTGGCTTAGTTATTACCCAGTGGTTATTACCCAGTGGTTATTACCCAGACTGGCTTAGTTATTACCCAGTGGTTATTACCCAGTGGTTATTACCCAGACTGGCTTAGTTATTACCCAGTGGTTATTACCCAGTGGTTATTACCCAGTGGTTATTACCCGGTGGTTATTACCCAGTGGTTATTACCCATTGGTTATTACCCGGACTGGCTTAGTTATTACCCGGTGGTTATTACCCAGTGGTTATTACCCGGACTGGCTTAGTTATTACTCGGTGGTTATTACCCAGTGGTTATTACCCTGACTGGCTTAGTTATTACCCAGTGGTTATTACCCAGTGGTTATTACCCGGACTGGCTTAGTTATTACTCAGAGATTATTACCCAGTGGTTATTACCCGGACTGGTTTAGTTATTACTCAGAGATTATTACCCAGTGGTTATTACCCGGACTGGCTTAGTTATTACTCGGTGGTTATTACCCAGTGGTTATTACCCTGACTGGCTTAGTTATTACCCAGTGGTTATTACCCAGTGGTTATTACCCAGTGGTTATTACCCGGACTGGCTTAGTTATTACTCAGAGATTATTACCCAGTGGTTATTACCCGGACTGGTTTAGTTATTACTCAGAGATTATTACCCAGTGGTTATTACCCGGACTGGCTTAGTTATTACTCGGTGGTTATTACCCGGACTGGCTTAGTTATTACTCGGTGGTTATTACCCAGTGATTATTACGCAGCAGTTATTACCCGGACTGGCTTAGTTATTACTCGGTGGTTATTACCCAGTGGTTATTACCCGGACTGGCTTAGTTATTACTCAGTGGTTATTACCTAGAGATTATTACCCAGTGGTTATTACCCAGTGGTTATTACCCGGACTGGCTTAGTTATTACTCGGTGGCTATTACCCTGAGATTATTACCCAGTGGTTATTACCCAGAGATTATTACCCAGTGATTATTACCCAGTGGTTATTACCCAGAGATTATTACCCAGAGATTATTACCCAGTGGTTATTACCCAGTGGTTATTACCCAGAGATTATTACCCAGTGGTTATTACACAGTGGTTCTTACCCAGAGGTTATTACCCAGTGGTTATTACCCAGTGATTATTACCCAGTGGTTATTACCCAGTGGTTATTACCCAGAGATTATTACCCAGTGGTCATTACCCAGTGGTCATTACCCAGTGGTCATTACCCAGTGGTCATTACCCAGAGATTATTACCCAGTGGTTATTACCCAGAGATTATTACCCAGAGATTATTACCCAGTGGTTATTCCCCAGAGATTATTACACAGAGATTATTACCCAGTGGTTATTACCCAGAGATTATTACCAGGAGATTATTACCCAGTGGTTATTACCCAGAGATTATTACCCAGAGATTATTACCAGGAGATTATTACCCAGAGATTATTACCCAGAGATTATTACCCGGAGATTATTAACCAGTGGTTATTACCAGGAGATTATTACCCAGAGATTATTACCCAGAGATTATTACCCAGTGGTTATTACCAGGAGATCATTACCCAGAGATTATTACCCAGAGATTATTACCATGAGATTATTACCCAGTGGTTATTACCCAGAGATTATTACCCAGTGATTATTACCCAGTGATTATTACCCAGTGGTTATTACCCAGAGATTATTACGATGAGATTATTAGCCAGAGATTATTACCCAGTGGTTATTACCCAGAGATTATGACCAGGAGATTATTACCCGGAGATTATTACCCAGAGATTATTACCCAGTGGTTATTACCCAGTGATTATTACCCAGTGGTTATTACCCAGTGGTTATTACCCAGTAGTTATTACCCAGAGATTATTACCCAGTGGTTATTACATTTACATTACATTTAAGTAATTTAGCAGACGCTCTTATCCAGAGCGACTTACAAATTGGTGCAATCACCTTATGACATCCAGTGGAACAGCCACTTTACAATAGTGCATCTAAATCTTTTAAGGGAGGGGGGGGGGGGTGAGAAGGATTACTTTATCCTATCCTTACCCAGAGATTATTACCCAGTGGTTATTACCCAGAGATTATTACCCAGAGATTATTACCCAGAGATTATTACCCAGTGGTCATTACCCAGAGATTATTACCCAGTGGTCATTACCCAGAGATTATTACCCAGAGATTATTACCCAGTGGTTATTACCCAGTGGTTATTACCCAGAGATTATTACCCAGAGATTATTACCCAGTGGTTATTACCCAGTGATTATTACCCAGTGGTTATTACCCAGTGGTTATTACCCAGTGGTTATTACCCTGACTGGCTCACTGGTAGGTGTGTGCAAATGTAGAAGATAAGAGAGTTAAGGCAATAAATAGGCCATAGAGGTGAAAATATTTACAATTGAGCATTAATACTGGAGAGATAGATGTGCAGATGATGATGTGCAAGTAGAGATACATAGATACATAAACAGAAACATTTGAACCCAGGCAGCCATTATAATATTCCCTTCTCAGTAATCGAATATATATTTTTGGAAAACATTAAGTAGCCTAAAACAAAATAATCCTAACAGAGATAGTGAATTAGCTAAACATGGGGTTCTGGACATATTCAGCAAACAGACCGGCCTGTCTGTCAAACAGCCTGATCATTTCATTTTTTATTATAAATAATTAGATCGTTATTTCTCATGGAAAAATATGATACAATATGTACATTAACAAATGGTTGTGACATAAGGCGTTCCTAAAACCCTCCTAAACTACGTTACAGTGTTGTCATTATGTTTCTGGACCTCTAGAGGGAGCCAGAGTACAGCATCTGGGCCAGTCAATTCCAACTCATAGTGTTGACCACTCTCTAAATCTGTTACATCAGCACAGAGAGCACACTCATACTATAGCTTCCCTAGCTCTATATTTCTGAACACTGAGGAGGGAACTATACTGTTGTAATATTTGATGAGGTTTGATATTCAATATGCTACATGTTACAAGGAAACTATAGCTTCAGTTTATCAATAGGCTGCTGTTACTTCTTTCATAGCTTTAGTCTCAGTTACAGTGCACCTCGGTTCAGCTCGCAGCACTGACTGCTACTGTGAATTATACTGGATGTGTGAGAAAGTTCTGATGGAATTGAAGTAGTGTATTACAACAATATAATAACCCCATTGATGAGCAGGGGGCCCCAGAGAGGACTACAGATCTATTACAACAATATAATAACCCCATTGATGAGCAGGGGGCCCCCAGAGAGGACTACAGATCTATTACAACAGTAGAATAACCCCATTGATGAACAGGGGGCCCCAGAGAGGACTACAGATCTATTACAACAGTAGAATAACCCCATTGATGAACAGGGGGGCCCCAGAGAGGACTACAGATCTATTACAACAGTAGAATAACCCCATTGATGAACAGGGGGGCCCCAGAGAGGACTACAGATCTATTACAACAGTAGAATAACCCCATTGATGAGCAGGGGGATCTATTTAACCCCCATTGATGAACAGAGAGGACTACAGATCTATTACAACAGTAGAATAACCCCATTGATGAGCAGGGGGCCCCAGAGAGGACTACAGATCTATTACAACAGTAGAATAACCCCATTGATGAGCAGGGGGCCCCAGAGAGAATAACCCCATTGACTACAGATCTATTACAACAGTATAATAACCCCATTGATGAGCAGGGGGCCCCAGAGAGGACTACAGATCTATGACAACAGTAGAATAACCCCATTGTAGAGCAGGGGGCCCCCGAGAGGACTACAGATCTATTACAACAGTAGAATAACCCCATTTATGAGCAGGGGGCCCCAGAGAGGACTACAGATCTATTACAACAGTAGAATAACCCCATTGATGAGCAGGGGGCCCCAGAGAGGACTACAGATCTATTACAACAGTATAATAACCCCATTGATGAGCAGGGGGCCCCAGAGAGGACTACAGATCTATTACAACAATATAATAACCCCATTGATGAGCAGGGGGCCCCAGAGAGGACTACAGATCTATTACAACAATATAATAACCCCATTGATGAGCAGGGGGCCCCAGAGAGGACTACAGATCTATTACAACAATATAATAACCCCATTGATGAGCAGGGGGCCCCCAGAGAGGACTACAGATCTATTACAACAATATAATAACCCCATTGATGAGCAGGGGGCCCCCAGAGAGGACTACAGATCTATTACAACAGTAGAATAACCCCATTGATGAACAGGGGGCCCCAGAGAGGACTACAGATCTATTACAACAATATAATAACCCCATTGATGAACAGGGGGGCCCCAGAGAGGACTACAGATCTATTTCAACAGTAGAATAACCCCATTGAGATCTATTACAACAGTAGAATAACCCCATTGATGAGCAGGGGGCCCCAGAGAGGACTACAGATCTATTACAACAGTAGAATAACCCCATTTATAAGCAGGGGGCCCCAGAGAGGACTACAGATCTATTACAACAGTAGAATAACCCCATTGATGAACAGGGGGCCCCAGAGAGGACTACAGATCTATTACAACAGTAGAATAACCCCATTGATGAGCAGGGGGGCCCCAGAGAGGACTACAGATCTATTACAACAGTAGAATAACCCCATTGATGAGCAGGGGGCCCCAGAGAGGACTACAGATCTATTACAACAATATAATAACCCCATTGATGAGCAGGGGGCCCCCAGGGAGGACTACAGATCTATTACAACAGTAGAATAACCCCATTGATGAACAGGGGGCCCCAGAGAGGACTACAGATCTATTACAACAATATAATAACCCCATTGATGAGCAGGGGGCCCCCAGAGAGGACTACAGATCTATTACAACAATATAATAACCCCATTGATGAGCAGGGGGCCCCCAGAGAGGACTACAGATCTATTACAACAGTAGAATAACCCCATTGATGAGCAGGGGGCCCCCAGAGAGGACTACAGATCTATTACAACAGTAGAATAACCCCATTGATGAGCAGGGGGCCCCCAGAGAGGACTACAGATCTATTATAACAGTAGAATAACCCCATTGATGAACAGGGGGCCCCAGAGAGGACTACAGATCTATTACAACAGTAGAATAACCCCATTGATGAGCAGGGGGGCTCCAGAGAGGACTACAGATCTATGACAACAGTAGAATAACCCCATTGATGAACAGGGGGGCCCCAGAGAGGACTACAGATCTATTACAACAGTATAATAACCCCATTGATGAGCAGGGGGCCCCAGAGAGGACTACAGATCTATTACAACAGTATAATAACCCCATTGATTGATGAGCAGGGGGCCCCAGAGAGGACTACAGATCTATTACAACAGTAGAATAACCCCATTGATGAACAGGGGGCCCCAGAGAGAACAGGGGGCCCCACTACAGATCTATTACAACAGTAGAATAACCCCATTGATGAGCAGGGGGCCCCCAGAGAGGACTACAGATCTATTACAACAGTAGAATAACCCCATTGATGAACAGGGGGCCCCAGAGAGGACTACAGATCTATTACAACAGTAGAATAACCCCATTGATGAACAGGGGGGCCCCAGAGAGGACTACAGATCTATTACAACAGTATAATAACCCCATTGATGAGCAGGGGGCCCCAGAGAGGACTACAGATCTATTACAACAGTAGAATAACCCCATTGATGAGCAGGGGGCCCCAGAGAGGACTACAGATCTATTACAACAGTAGAATAACCCCATTGATGAACAGGGGGCCCCAGAGAGGACTACAGATCTATTACAACAGTATAATAACCCCATTGATGAGCAGGGGGCCCCAGAGAGGACTACAGATCTATTACAACAGTAGAATAACCCCATTGATGAGCAGGGGGCCCCAGAGAGGACTACAGATCTATTACAACAGTAGAATAACCCCATTGATGAGCAGGGGGCCCCAGAGAGGACTACAGATCTATTACAACAGTAGAATAACCCCATTGATGAACAGGGGGCCCCAGAGAGGACTACAGATCTATTAAACAGTAGAATAACCCCATTGATGAGCAGGGGGCCCCAGAGAGGACTACAGATCTATGACAACAGTAGAATAACCCCATTGATGAACAGGGGGCCCCAGAGAGGACTACAGATCTATTACAACAGTAGAATAACCCCATTGATGAGCAGGGGGCCCAGTAGAATAACCCCAGAGAGGACTACAGATCTATTACAACAGTAGAATAACCCCATTGATGAGCAGGGGGCCCCAGAGAGGACTACAGATCTATTACAACAGTAGAATAACCCCATTGATGAACAGGGGGGCCCCAGAGAGGACTACAGATCTATGACAACAGTAGAATAACCCCATTGATGAGCAGGGGGCCCCCAGAGAGGACTACAGATCTATTACAACAGTAGAATAACCCCATTGATGAGCAGGGGGCCCCAGAGAGGACTACAGATCTATTACAACAGTAGAATAACCCCATTGATGAGCAGGGGGCCCCAGAGAGGACTACAGATCTATTACAACAGTAGAATAACCCCATTGATGAGCAGGGGGCCCCCAGAGAGGACTACAGATCTATTACAACAGTAGAATAACCCCATTGATGAACAGGGGGCCCCAGAGAGGACTACAGATCTATTACAACAGTAGAATAACCCCATTGATGAGCAGGGGGCCCCAGAGAGGACTACAGATCTATTACAACAGTAGAATAACCCCATTGATGAACAGGGGGGCCCCAGAGAGGACTACAGATCTATTACAACAGTAGAATAACCCCATTGATGAGCAGGGGGCCCCAGAGAGGACTACAGATCTATTACAACAGTAGAATAACCCCATTGATGAACAGGGGGCCCCAGAGAGGACTACAGATCTATTACAACAGTAGAATAACCCCATTGATGAACAGGGGGCCCCAGAGAGGACTACAGATCTATTACAACAGTATAATAACCCCATTGATGAGCAGGGGGCCCCAGAGAGGACTACAGATCTATTACAACAGTAGAATAACCCCATTGATGAACAGGGGGGCCCCAGAGAGGACTACAGATCTATTACAACAGTAGAATAACCCAATTGATGAACAGGGGGCCCCAGAGAGGACTACAGATCTATTACAGCAGTAGAATAACCCCATTGATGAACAGGGGGCCCCAGAGAGGACTACAGATCTATTACAACAGTAGAATAACCCCATTGATGAGCAGGGGGCTCCAGAGAGGACTACAGATCTATTACAGCAGTAGAATAACACCATTGATGAACAGGGGGCCCGAGAGAGGACTACAGATCTATTACAACAGTAGAATAACCCCATTGATGAACAGGGGGCCCCAGAGAGGACTACAGATCTATTACAACAGTAGAATAACCCCATTGATGAACAGGGGGCCCCAGAGAGGACTACAGATCTATTACAACAGTAGAATAACCCCATTGATGAGCAGGGGGCCCCAGAGAGGACTACAGATCTATGACAACAGTAGAATAACCCCATTGATGAACAGGGGGGCCCCAGAGAGGACTACAGATCTATTACAACAGTAGAATAACCCCATTGATGAACAGGGGGCCCCAGAGAGGACTACAGATCTATTACAACAGTAGAATAACCCCATTGATGAGCAGGGGGCCCCAGAGAGGACTACAGATCTATTACAACAGTAGAATAACCCCATTGATGAGCAGGGGGCCCCAGAGAGGACTACAGATCTATTACAACAGTATAATAACCCCATTGATGAGCAGGGGGCCCCAGAGAGGACTACAGATCTATTACAACAGTAGAATAACCCCATTGATGAGCAGGGGGCCCCAGAGAGGACTACAGATCTATTACAACAGTAGAATAACCCCATTGATGAGCAGGGGGGCCCCAGAGAGGACTACAGATCTATTACAACAGTAGAATAACCCCATTGATGAACAGGGGGCCCCAGAGAGGACTACAGATCTATTACAACAGTAGAATAACCCCATTGATGAGCAGGGGGCCCCAGAGAGGACTACAGATCTATTACAACAGTAGAATAACCCCATTGATGAACAGGGGGCCCCAGAGAGGACTACAGATCTATTACAACAGTAGAATAACCCCATTGATGAACAGGGGGCCCCAGAGAGGACTACAGATCTATTACAACAATATAATAACCCCATTGATGAACAGGGGGCCCCAGAGAGGACTACAGATCTATTACAACAGTAGAATAACCCCATTGATGAGCAGGGGGCCCCAGAGAGGACTACAGATCTATTACAACAGTAGAATAACCCCATTGATGAGCAGGGGGCCCCAGAGAGGACTACAGATCTATTACAACAGTAGAATAACCCCATTGATGAGCAGGGGGCCCCAGAGAGGACTACAGATCTATGACAACAGTAGAATAACCCCATTGATGAGCAGGGGGCCCCAGAGAGGACTACAGATCTATTACAACAGTAGAATAACCCCATTGATGAGCAGGGGGCCCAGAGAGGACTACAGATCTATTACAACAGTAGAATAACCCCATTGATGAACAGGGGGCCCCAGAGAGGACTACAGATCTATTACAACAGTAGAATAACCCCATTGATGAACAGGGGGCCCCAGAGAGGACTACAGATCTATTACAACAGTAGAATAACCCCATTGATGAGCAGGGGGCCCCAGAGAGGACTACAGATCTATTACAACAGTAGAATAACCCCATTGATGAACAGGGGGCCCCAGAGAGGACTACAGATCTATTACAACAGTAGAATAACCCCATTGATGAACAGGGGGCCCCAGAGAGGACTACAGATCTATTACAACAGTAGAATAACCCCATTTATAAGCAGGGGGCCCCAGAGAGGACTACAGGTCTATTACAACAGTAGAATAACCCCATTTATAAGCAGGGGGCCCCAGAGAGAACTACAGGTCTATTACAGCAGTAGAATAACCCCATCAGACCCCAACCAAGGAGCATCAAAAGTTGTGCTATAAATTCCCAGACAACACAAAGATTCCTTGATGCCCTTCCAGACTCCCTCGCCCTACCCACGGACGTCAGAGGACAAAAATCAGTTAACCACCTAACCGAGGAACTCAATTTAACCTTGCGTATTACCCTAGATGCAGTTGCACCCCTAAAAACAAAAAAAACATTTGTCATAAGAAACTAGCTCCCTGGTATACAGAAAATGCCAGAGCCCTGAAGCTTCCAGAAAATTGGAACAGAAATGGCGCAACACCAAACTGGAAACTCACTGCCTCCCTGAAGACAAACAATGAATACAAAATGCTTCAGTCTGGTTTTAGACCCCATCATAGCACTGAGACTGCACTTGTGAAGGTGGTAAATGACCTTTTAATGGCATCAGACCGAGGCTCTGCATCTGTCCTCGTGCTCCTAGACCTTAGTACTGCTCTTGATACCATCGATCACCACATTCTTTTGGAGAGATTGGAAACCCAAATTGGTCTACACGGACAAGTTCTGGCCTGGTTTAGATCTTATCTGTCGGAAAGATATCAGTTTGTCTCTGTGAATGGTTTGTCCTCTGACAAATCAACTGTAAATGTCGGTGTTCCTCAAGGTTCCGTTTTAGGACCACTATTGTTTTCACTATATATTTTACCTCTTAGGGATGTCATTCGAAAAGATCATGTTAACTTTCACTGCTATGCGGAAGACACACAGCTGTACATTTCAATGAAACATGGTGAAGCCCCAAAATTGCCCTCGCTAGAAGCATGTGTTTCAGACATAAGGAAGTGGATGGCTGCAAACGTTCTACTTTTAAACTCAGACAAAACAGTCGTCTCAAATAAAACTGTGAAGGACCTCAGTGTTACTCTGGACCCTGATCTCTCTTTTGACGAACATATCAAGACTGTTTCAAGGACAGCTTTTTTTCCATCTACATAACATTGCAAAAATCAGAAACTTTCTGTCCAAAAATGATGCAGAAAAATGAATCCATGCTTTTGTTGCTTCTGGGTTAGACTACTGCAATGCTCTACTTTCCGGCTACCCGGATAAAGCACTAAATAAACTTCAGTTAGTGCTAAATACGGCTGCTAGAATCCTGACTAGAACCAAAACATTTTATCATATTACTCCAGTGCTAGCCTCCCTACACTGGCTTCCTGTTAAGGCAAGGGCTGATTTAAAGGTTTTACTGCTAACCTACAAAGCATTACATGAGCTTGCTCCTACCTATCTCTCTGATTTGGTCCTGCCGTACATACCTACACGTACGCTACGGTCACAAGACGCAGGCCTCCTTACTGTCCCTAGAATTTCTAAGCAAACAGCTGGAGGCAGGGCTTTCTCCTATAGAGCTCCATTTTTATGGAATGGTTTACCTGCCCATGTGAGAGACGCAGACTCAGTCTCAACCTTTAAGTCTTTACTGACGACTCATCTCTTCTTGAACAGAAATCCTCTGGAGCAACCTGCCTGGCCGGTTCCCCTCTCTCCACTGGGATTCTCTGCCTGGCCGGTTCCCCTCTCTCCACTGGGATTCTCTGCCTGGCCGGTCCCTCTCTCCCACTGGGATTCTCTGCCTGGCCGGTGGGATCCCTCTTCCACTGGGATTCTCTGCCTGGCCGGTTCCCCTCTTTCCACTGGGATTCTCTGCCTGGCCGGTTCCCCTCTTCCACTGGGATTCTCTGCCTGGCCGGTTCCCCTCTTTCCACTGGGATTCTCTGCCTGGCCGGTTCCCCTCTTTCCACTGGGATTCTCTGCCTGGCCGGTTCCCCTCCACTCTCCACTGGGATTCTCTGCCTGGCCGGTTCCCCTCTTCCACTGGGATTCTCTTGGCCACTGGGATTCTCTGCCTGGCCGGTTCCCCTCTCTCCACTGGGATTCTCTGCCTGGCCGGTTTCCCCTCTCTCCACTGGGATTCTCTGTCTGGCCGGTTCCCCTCTGCCTCCACTGGGATTCTCTGTCTGGCCGGTTCCCCTCTCCACTGGGATTCTCTGCCTGGCCGGTTCCCCTCTCTCCACTGGGATTCTCTGCCTGGCCGGTTCCCCTCTCTCCACTGGGATTCTCTGCCTGGCCGGTTCCCCTCTCCACTCCACTGGGATTCTCTGCCTGGCCGGTTCCCCTCCACTGGGATTCTCTGCCACTGGGATTCTCTGCCTGGCCGGTTCCCCTCTCCACTGGGATTCCTGCCTGGCCGGTTCCTGGGATTCTCTGTGGCCGGTTCCCCTTTCCACTGGGAACTGGGATTCTCTGCCTACTGGGAGGGGCTGGGATTCTCTGTCACTGGCTTACTGGGATTCTCTGTCTGCTCTTTCACTGGGATTCCGCCTGGCCCTAGGGAGGGGGTGGGATTCTCTGCCTGGCACCCCTCTTTCTACTGGGATTCTCTGTCTGGCCGTTGGGATTCTCTGTCACTGGGATGCCTGGGCTGATCTTCCTCTTTCATGCCGTCCCTAGGAGGGGTGTGTCACTTGAGTGGGTTGGTCACTGATGTGATCTTCCTGTCTGGGGTTGTGCCGTGGTGGAGATCGTTGTGGGCTATACTGGCCTTGTCTCAGGATGGTAAGTTGGTGGTTGAAGATATCCTCTAGTGGTGTGGGGGATGTGCTTTGGCAAAGTGGGTGGGGTTATATCCTTCCTGTTTGGCCCTGTCCGGGGGGTGACATCGGATGGGGCCACAGTGTCTCCTGACCCCTCCTGTCTCAGCCTCCAGTATTTATGCTGCAGTAGTTTATGTGTCGGGGGGCTAGGGTCAGTTTGTTATATCTGGAGTACTTCTCCTGTCTTATCCGGTGTCCTGTGTGAATTTAAGTATGCTCTCTCTAATTCTCTCTTTCTTTCTCTCTCGGAGGACCTGAGCCCTAGGGCCATGCCTCAGGACTCCCTGGCATGATGACTCCTTGCTGTCCCCAGTCCACCTGGTCATGCTGCTGCTCCAGTTTCAACTGTTCTGCCTGTGATTATTATTATTTGACAATGCTGGTCATTTATGAATATTTGAACATCTTGGCCATGTTCTGTTATAATCTCCACCTGGCACAGCCAGAAGAGGACTGGCCACCCTCATAGCCTGGTTCCTCTCTAGGTTTCTACCTAGGTTTTGGCCTTTCTAGGGAGTTTTTCCTAGCCACCGTGCTTCTACACCTGCATTGTTTGCTGTTTGGGGTTTAAGGCTGGGTTTCTGTACAGCACTTTGAGATATCAGCTGATGTACGAAGGGCTATATAAATACATTTGATTTGTACCCTGTCCCACCCTAACACCACCCTGCTCCCACCCTGTCCTGTCCCACCCTAACACCACCCTGCTCCACCCTGCCCCCACCCTAACACCACCCTGTCCCTGTCCCACCCTAACACCACCCTGTCTCTGTCCCACC
Source organism: Oncorhynchus keta (assembly GCF_023373465.1). Classification (NCBI taxonomy): domain Eukaryota; kingdom Metazoa; phylum Chordata; class Actinopteri; order Salmoniformes; family Salmonidae; genus Oncorhynchus; species Oncorhynchus keta. The sequence goes on along the minus strand of NW_026278079.1, from coordinate 34,032 downwards.
CTAACACCACCCTTGTCCCTGTCCCACCCTAACACCACCCTGCTCCCTGTCCCACCCTAACACCACCCTGCTCCCTCTGTCGTCCCACCCTAACACCACCCTGCTCCCTGTCCCACCCTAACACCACCCTGTCTCTGTTCCACCCTAACACCACCCTGCTCCCTGTCCCAACCTACACCACCCTGTCTCTGTCCCACCCTAACACCACCCCTCCCTGCTCCCTGTTCCACCCTAACACCACCCTGTCCCTGTCACCCTAAAACCATCATGTCTCTGTCCCAGCCTAACACCACCTTGCTCCCTGCCCCACCCTAACACCACCCTGCTCCCTGTCCCACCCTAACACCACCCTGCTCCCTGTCCCTGTCCCACCCTAACACCACCCTGCTCCCCCACCCTGCCCCACCCTAACACCACCCTGCTCACTGTCTCACTGTCTCACCCTAACACCACCCTGTCTCTGTCCCACCCTGTCTCTGTCCCACCCTAACACCACCCTGCTCCCTGTCCCTGTCCCACCCTAACACCACCCTGTCTCTGTCCCACCCTACCACACCCTACACCACCCTGCTCTGTCCCACCCTAACACCACCCTGTCTCTGTCCCACCCTAACACCACCCCGTCTCTGTGCCACCCTAACACCACCTTGCTCCCTGTCTCACCCTAACACCACTCTGTCTCTGTCCCACCCTAACACCACCCTGTCCCCACCCTAACACCACCCTGCTCCCTGTCCCACCCTAACACCACCCTGCTCCCTGTCTCACCCTAACACCACCCTGTCTCTGTCCCACCCTAACACCACCCTGCTCTCTGTCCCACCCTAACACCACCCTGTCCCTGTCCCACCCTAACCCCACCCTGCTCCCTGTACCACCCTAACACCACCCTGTCTCTGTCCCACCCTAACACCACCCCGTCTCTGTGCCACCCTAACACCACCCAGCTCCCTGTCCCACCCTAACACCCTAACACCACCCCTGCCCACCCTCCCTGCTCCCAATCTGCCCCACCATAACACCACCCTGTCTCTGTCCCACCATAACACCACCCTGCTCACTGTCCCACCCCAACACCACCCTGTCACTGTCACCACCCTGTCATACAGTTCCGGGTTGGAGCGAGCGGTCGCATTCGCACTTCGCTCTGCAGGTTGTATAACTTTTTCATTACATTTCATTATAGTACAACGGTTGATTTGTCTAATCTTAGCAATTCTTCTTAGCTAGCTACTTAGCCGTCCTTGTATCAGAGATAATTGCATAATTATCGTATTTCGTCGCCCTAACGTAGCCTTCACTGCTATTCGCCCAGCTAGCAAACGCTAGCTAACGCACACAGATTAGCATCACTGTAGTGCTATTCACTCAACTGAACGACTTGATTAGTCTAGTGTTAGCTAGCTACATAGCGGTCTTTGTTTCCAAGATAATTGTGTAGTTTAGTGTGTGTAGCCTTGGAGTGATTATCTTAATTCACTGAGGTTCGCTAGCCAGCTATTTGTCGTCCTTAACGTAGGAGACTCTGCTAGCTAGCCAACAGCTAACTGCTAACAGCTAGCCAACGTCTACTGTTTTGAATTCAACAACCCGGTCAGGTAGTTTCACATTTTCATTTCATTTCATTACAGTACAACGGTTTGATTTGTTTGATCGTAGCTAGCTACATAGCTAGCTACATAGCCGTCTTTGTTTCAAAGATAATTGTGTAGTCTAGAGCGATTTCCTAGGTTAGCTAGCCAGCTATTGTCGTTCTTTTAACGCAACGTAACGTAAACAACACTGCTAGCTAGCCAGCTAGCCCTGAATAGTACCACTGTAGAAACTATTACACTCAACGGAACGACTTGATTAGTGTAGTGTCAACAACGCAGCTACTGCCAGCTAGCCTACTTTAGCAGTACTGTATCATTTTAATCATTTTAGTCAATAAGATTCTTGCTACGTAAGCTTAACTTTCTGAACATTCGAGACGTGTAGTCCACTTGTCATTCCAATCTCCTTGCATTAGCGTAGCCTTTTCTGTAGCCTGTCAACTATGTGTCTGTCTATCCCTGTTCTCTCCTCTCTGCACAGACCATACAAACGCTCCACACCGCGTGGCCGCGACCACCTAATCTGGTGGTCCCAGCGCGTACGACCACGTGGAGTTCCAGGTCTCCGGTAGCCTCTGGAACTGCCGATCTGCGGCCAACAAGGCAGAGTTCATCTCAGCCTATGCGTCCCTCCAGTCCCTTGACTTCTTGGCACTGACGGAAACATGGATCACCACAGATAACACTGCTACTCTACTGCTCTCTCCTCGTCCGCCCACGTGTTCTCGCACACCCCGAGAGCTTCTGGTCAGCGGGGGTGGTGGCACCGGGATCCTCATCTCTCCCAAGTGGTCTTTCTCTCTTTCTCCTATTACCCATCTATCTATCGCCTCCTTTGAATTCCATGCTGTCACAGTTACCAGCCCTTTCAAGCTTAACATCCTTATCATTTATCGCCCTCCAGGTTCCTCGGAGAGTTCATCAATGAGCTTGATGCCTTGATAAGCTCCTTTCCTGAGGACGGCTCACCTCTCACAGTTCTGGGCGACTTTAACCTCCCCACGTCTACCTTTGACTCATTCCTCTCTGCCTCCTTCTTTCCACTCCTCTCCTCTTTTGACCTCACCCTCTCACCTTCCCCCTACTCACAAGGCAGGCAATACGCTTGACCTCATCTTTACTAGATGCTGTTCTTCCACTAACCTCATTGCAACTCCTCCAAGTCTCCGACCACTACCTTGTATCCTTTTCCCTCTCGCTCTCATCCAACACTTCCCACACTGCCCCTACTCGGATGGTATCGCGCCGTCCCAACCTTCGCTCTCTCTCCCCCGCTACTCTCTCCTCTTCCATCCTATCATCTCTTCCCTCTGCTCAAACTTTCTCCAACCTATCTCCTGATTCTGCCTCCTCAACCCTCCTCTCCTCCCTTACTGCATCCTTTGACTCTCTATGTCCCCTATCCTCCAGGCCGGCTCGGTCCTCCCCTCCCCGCCTCCGTGGCTCGACGACTCATTGCACGAGCTCACAGAACAGGGCTCCGGGCAGCCGAGCGGAAATGGAGGGAAAACTCGCCTCCCTGCGGACCTGGCATCCTTTCACTCCCTCCTCTCTACATTTTCCTCCTCTGTCTCTGCTGCTAAAGCCACTTTCTACCATTCTAAATTCCAAGCATCTGCCTCTAACCCTAGGAAGCTCTTTTGCCACCTTCTCCTCCCTCCTGAATCCTCCCCCTCCTCCCCTCTCTGCAGATGACTTCGTCAACCATTTTGAAAGAAGGTCGACGACATCCGATCCTCGTTTGCTAAGTCAAACGACACCCGCTGGTTCTGCTCACACTGCCCTACCCTATGCTCTGACCTCTTTCTCCCCTCTCTCCAGATGAAATCTCGCGTCTTGTGACGGCCGGCCGCCCAACAACCTGCCCGCTTGACCCTATCCCCTCCTCTCTTCTCCAGACCATTTCCGGAGACCTTCTCCCTTACCTCACCTCGCTCATCAACTCATCCCTGACCGCTGGCTACGTCCCTCCCGTCTTCAAGAGAGCGAGAGTTGCACCCCCTTCTGAAAAAACCTACACTCGATCCCTCCGATGTCAACAACTACAGACCAGTATCCCTTCTCTCTTTTCTCTCCAAAACTCTTGAGCGTGCCGTCCTTGGCCAGCTCTACCGCTATCTCTCTCAGAACGACCTTCTTGATCCAAATCAGTCAGGTTCCAAGACTAGTCATTCAACTGAGACTGCTCTTCTCTGTATCACGGAGGCGCTCCGCACTGCTAAAGCTAACTCTCTCTCCTCTGCTCTCATCCTTCTAGACCTATCGGCTGCCTTCGATACTGTGAACCATCAGATCCTCCTCTCCACCCTCTCCGAGTTGGGCATCTCCGGCGCAGCCCACGCTTGGATTGCGTCCTACCTGACAGGTCGCTCCTACCAGGTGGCGTGGCGAGAATCTGTCTCCTCACCACGCGCTCTCACCACTGGTGTCCCCCAGGGCTCTGTTCTAGGCCCTCTCTTATTCTCGCTATACACCAAGTCACTTGGCTCTGTCATAACCTCACATGGTCTCTCCTATCATTGCTATGCAGACGACACACAATTAATCTTCTCCTTTCCCCTTCTGATGACCAGGTGGCGAATCGCATCTCTGCATGTCTGGCAGACATATCAGTGTGGATGACGGATCACCACCTCAAGCTGAACCTCAGCAAGACGGAGCTCCTCTTCCTCCCGGGGAAGGACTGCCCGTTCCATGATCTCGCCATCACGGTTGACAACTCCATTGTGTCCTCCTCCCAGAGCGCTAAGAACCTTGGCATGATCCTGGACAACACCCTGACGTTCTCAACTAACATCAAGGCGGTGTCCCGTTCCTGTAGGTTCATGCTCTACAACATCCGGCAGAGTACGACCCTGCCTCACACAGGAAGCGGCGCAGGTCCTAATCCAGGCACTTGTCATCTCCCGTCTTGATTACTGCAACTCGCTGTTGGCTGGGCTCCCTGCCTGTGCCATTAAACCCCTACAACTCATCCAGAACGCCGCAGCCCGTCTGGTGTTCAACCTTCCCAAGTTCTCTCCGTCACCCCGCTCCTCCGCTCTCTCCACTGGCTTCCAGTTGAAGCTCGCATCCGCTACAAGACCATGGTGCTTGCCTACGGAGCTGTGAGGGGAACGGCACCTCAGTACCTCCAGGCTCTGATCAGGCCCTACACCCAAACAAGGGCACTGCGTTCATCCACCTCTGGCCTGCTCGCCTCCCTACCACTGAGGAAGTACAGTTCCCGCTCAGCCCAGTCAAAACTGTTCGCTGCTCTGGCCCCCAATGGTGGAACAAACTCCCTCACGACGCCAGGACAGCGGAGTCAATCACCACCTTCCGGAGACACCTGAAACCCCACCTCTTCATGGAATACCTAGGATAGGGTAAGTAAGGGTAAGTAATCCTTCTCACCCCCATCTCCCCCTTCTCCCCCAAAAAAAAAAAGATTTAGATGCAAGTGGCTGTTCCACTGGATGTCATAAGGTGTATGCACCAATTTGTAAGTCGCTCTGGATAAGAGCGTCTGCTAAATGACTTAAATGTAAATGTAAATGTCACTGTACCACCCTAACACCACCCTGCCCCACCCTAACACCACCCTGTCTCTGTAATATAATAATATAATAATATATAATAATAATATATAATATATAATAATAAATGCCATTTAGCAGACGCTTTTATCCAAAGCGACTTACAGTCATGTGTGCATACATTCTACGTATGGGTGGTCCCGGGAATCTGTCCTACCCACTACTCTGGCGTTACAAGCGCCATGCTCTACCAACTGTGCTACAGAAGGACCACCCTAACACCACCCTGTCTCTGTCCCACCCTAACACCACCCTGTCTCTGTCCCACCCTAACACCACCCTGCTCCCTGTCCCACCCTAACACCACCCTGTACCCGTACCACCCTAACACCACCGTCTCTGTCCCACCCTAACACCACCCTGTACCCTGTCCCACCCTAACACCACCCTGTCCCACCCTCTGTCCCCACCCTGTCTCTGTCCCACCCTAACACCACCCTGTCACCCTGTACCCTGTCCCACCCTAACACCACCCTGTCCCGTCCCACCCTAACACCCCTGTCTCTGTCCCACCCTAACACCACCCTGTCCCACCCTAACACCACCCTGTACCCTGTCCCACCCTAACACCACCCTGTACCCTGTCCCACCCTAACACCACCCTGTCCCTGTCCCACCCTAACACCACCCTGTCTCTGTCCCACCCTAACACCACCCTGTCTCTGTCCCACCCTAACACCACCCTGTACCCGTCCCACCACCCTGTCTCTGTCCCACCCTAACACCACCCTGTACCCTGTCCCACCCTAACACCACCGTCTCTGTCCCACCCTGTACCCCGTCACCACCCTGTACCCTGTCCCACCCTAACACCACCTTGCTCCCTGTCCAGCAGCTCAGAATGTGATTACCGCTCCTCTTCCTGCGGTTTATCCCAGTAGTGTCCCGCCTTAACTCCTCTCATCCTGCCAAGCCTGGGACTTAGTGCAATCTTCAGTTGACACACAAATCCAGCACCACATACACAGTCAGTGGCAGTGCACCCTGCTCTGCACCACTCCTCTTATGTAATAGGAGTTTCCTCTTCTCTCACAAACAAGACAGGATGACTGTGGGATGTGCAAAGCAGAGATCGCAAGGGCCAACGTTCCAGAATGCGGACAACATTCTAGGAGACAACATTCTAGAATGCAGACAACATTCTAGAATGCAGACAACATTCTAGAATGCAGACAACAGACAACATTCTAGAATGCAGACAACATTCTAGAATGCAGACAACATTCTAGAATGCAGACAACATTCTAGAATGCCATCAAAGTTCTAGAATGTTAACAAGGTTCTGGAATGCAAATTTTCTAGAAGGTTAACAATGTTCTAGAATATTAACATGAATAACAGCTGTTATAATAGGTTGGGACTTAAAACAGGAAGGAAATGAAGACACTCTTACAGTCCATATACTGGAACTACAACTTACTTTTATTGTAGGTTGATTATAATACACTCATGTTGACATTGGTTATAGAATCACCAGGCAATATAATGATGATCATTACTAATAATAGAATGTGACATTGTGTTCCAAAGCTGTTATGTATACAGTGTTGGTCTGGCTCCTCAGTGACAGCTTGGGTACAGGCTGCTCTGCTCCTCCTCCCTCTCCTCTCCTCTCCTGACAGAGTGAGGCTGAGTGGTTGTTGCCAAACCTTTCTCTCTCCCTCTGATGTTTACACGTTCATAACAGCAACATATCCTTCTATATAATAGTGTTGTACTGAACTCTAATCAGTTGAATAACTTGTTCTACATGACGGGTTCAGCTGATGGTGCTCCACTCAAAAGCATAAACCCATGATTACAATAGCATTATTAATAGGTATGTGAAACAAACATTACATCTGAATTTGATTCATATAGTATTATTGACAGGTATGTGAAACAAACATTTCTGCTCTCTTGCCAACTCCTTATGGAATCGTCAACACAAACATATTAGCAGGAACAGACTGGCACTCAGGCTCGTCTCAGTATGAGGATTGAAACAGTACATATTGTCTGCATTAACCTTTAGACCAACAGTCCAGACCCTAGGATATACACTGGGCAGTTCAAAACTAGAATAAAGCCATTAAGTCAAATCATTTATTCAACAACATTCCCTTTAAATAAGAAGAAGAAGATGAAGGATGATGAGCAGCTAGATCAAAGACCTTGGTTATAAAGAAGATGAAGGATGATGAGCAGCAGGAACCAAGAGAATCAGCCACTTGGTTATAAAGAAGATGAAGGATGATGAGCAGCAAGATCAAAGACCTTTGACAGTAGGAACCAAGAGAACCAGCCACTTGGTTATAAAGAAGATGAAGGATGATGAGCAGCTAGATCAAAGACCTTTGACAGCAGGAACCAAGAGAACCAGCCACTTGGTTATAAAGAATATGAAGGATGATGAGCAGCTAGATCAAAGACCTTTGACAGCAGGAACCAAGAGAACCAGCCACTTGGTTTCTATAGTAAATATCACCAACAAATAAATAATCACATGGTATATATATTAAAATATGATAAACTGACTAGTTATGGCTTTGGTTAACTAAAGAAAGCCTACTATACAGCTGATGAATAAAAACACATTGATTTCAAGTATAGAGTTTCCCTTTACCATCACCAGGTGGGTTAAAGGAACAGGTGTTTCAGAATACAGAGAAACACCTCCAGCTGGGTTCAACATACCGACCTGGGGATCGATTCAATCAGGAGCTCTGTTTATCCCTGGAGCTGTATCAGTATCCCAGTGAGCACAAGACGTACTTTCAACGTTGTTGTTGTTGTTGATATTCCAAGGCTGCATGAAGCCCCGTCTACGAACAGGTCCTGTGTTTCATCAGGTTCAGAGTTATTTTTGCATCATTTATGATTCAGACTGAGATCCAGGGCTGGTGTCGGTGGCTGCAGCTAACTTCAACAATCACAATTTACATCCATAATGTTACATGTCAAACAGAAAGCACATACCACACTACGTTGACAGGTTGAACAACGTAGCGAGAATACTTCATTTTTATAGGTGCACTGGTGCTCCTAAATTCAAATTCCAGGTTGCACAGCAAAATATTTAGGCGCAAATGTAAGTAAAATGTACCCTCTGTAGAGCCCTGCCATGTGGAGGTTATTCATGTGGACCCAAGCAGAGAGGGTTGGACCTGACAGTGTATCATCAAGAGAAGAGGGTTGGACCTGACAGTGTATCATCAAGAGAAGAGGGTTGGACCTGACAGTATCATCAAGAGAAGAGGGTTGGACCAGACAGTGTATCATCAAGAGGGTTGGACCTGACAGTGTATCATCAAGAGAAGAGGGTTGGACCTGACAGTGTATCATCAAGAGAAGAGGGTTGGACCTGACAGACAGTGTATCATCAAGAGAAGAGGGTTGGACCTGACAGTGTATCATCAAGAGAAGAGGGTTGGACCTGACAGTGTATCATCAAGAGAAGAAGGTTGGACCTGACAGTGTATCATCAAGAGAAGAGGGTTGGACCTGACAGTGTATCATCAAGAGAAGAGGGTTGGACCTGACAGTGTATCATCAAGAGAAGAGGGTTGGACCTGACAGTGTATCATCAAGAGAAGAGGGTTGGACCTGACAGTGTATCATCAAGAGAAGAGGGTATGGCCAGACAGTGTATCATCAAGAGGGTAGGGCCAGACAGTGTATCATCAAGAGGGTAGGACCAGACAGTGTATCATCAAGAGAAGAGGGTATGGCCAGACAGTGTATCATCAAGAGGGTAGGGCCAGACAGTGTATCATCAAGAGGGTAGGGCCAGACAGTGTATCATCAAGAGAAGAGGATAGGGCCAGACAGTGTATCATCAAGAGGGTAGGGCCAGACAGTGTATCATCAAGAGGGTAGGACCAGACAGTGTATCATCAAAAGGGTAGGGCCTGACAGTGTATCATCAAGAGGGTAGGGCCTGACAGTGTATCATCAAGAGGGTAGGGCCAGACAGTGTATCATCAAAAGAAGAGGGTATCATCAAGAGACCAGACAGTGTATCATCAAGAGGGTAGGACCAGACAGTGTATCATCAAGAGGGTAGGACCAGACAGTGTATCATCAAGAGGGTAGGACCAGACAGTGTATCATCAAGAGGGTAGGGCCAGACAGTGTATCATCAAGAGGGTAGGGCCTGACAGTGTATCATCAAGAGGGTAGGGCCTGACAGTGTATCATCAAGAGGGTAGGGCCTGACAGTGTATCATCAAGAGGGTAGGGCCAGACAGTGTATCATCAAGAGGGTAGGGCGTGACAGTGTATCACCAAGAGGGTAGGGCCTGACAGTGTATCATCAAGAGGGTAGGGCCTGACAGTGTATCATCAAGAGGGTAGGGCCAGACAGTGTATCATCAAGAGGGTAGGGCCTGACAGTGTATCATCAAGAGGGTAGGGCCTGACAGTGTATCACCACAGTGTATCATCAAGAGGTAGGGCCTGACAGTGTATCACCAAGAGGGTAGGGCCTGACAGTGTATCATCAAGAGGGTAGGGTCTGACAGTGTATCATCAAGAGGGTAGGGCCTGACAGTTCATCAATAGAAGAGGGTAGGACCAGACAGTGTATTGTCAAGAGAAGAGGGTAGGACCTGACAGTTCATCAATAGAAGAGGGTAGGGCCAGACAGTGTATCAAGAGAAGAGGGTAGGACCAGACAGTGTATCATCAATAGAAGAGGGTAGGACCTGACAGTTCATCAAGAGAAGAGGGTAGGACCTGACAGTTCATCAAGAGAAGAGGGTAGGGCCAGACAGTGTATCATCAAAAGAAGAGGGTAGGGCCTGACAGTGCATCATCAAGAGGGTAGGGCCTGAAAGTGTATCATCAAGAGGGTAGGGCCTAAAGTTTATCATCAAGAGGGTAGGGCCTGACAGTGTATCAAGAAGAGGGTAGGGCCTGAGTGTATCATCAAGAGGGTAGGGCCTGACAGTGTATCATCAAGAGGGTAGGGCCTGACAGTGCATCATCAAGAAGGGTAGGGCCTGAAACTTATCAAGAAAGAGGGTAGGGCCTGACAGTATCATCAATAGAAGAGGGTAGGACCAGACAGTGTATTGTCAAGAGAAGAGGGTAGGACCTGACAGTTCATCAATAGAAGAGGGTAGGGCCAGACAGTGTATCATCAATAGAAGAGGGTAGGGCATTACAGGTTCATCAAGAGAAGAGGGTAGGACCATTCCAGAAGAGGGTAGACAGTGTATTGATCAATAGAAGAGGGTAGGGGCATGACAGTTCATCAAGAGAAGAGGGTAGGACCTGACAGTTCATCAAGAGAAGAGGGTGGCACATGACAGTGCATCAAGAGAAGAGGGTGGCACATGACAGTGCATCAAGAGAAGAGGGTAGGGCATGACAGTGTATCGTCAATAGAAGAGGGTAGGACCTGACAGTGCATCAAGATGAAGAGGGTGGCACATAACAGTGCATCGTCAGATAGTTATTTCCTGTTTTGATGCTCAGATGATCTAACAGTAAAACATTGGTACGGCGTGTGTTGTTGGGACCTCTTTGCGGGGTGCAGGGTTAGAAGCTGGAGCACGGGGCAGGAGGCAGATTCCCTGGGCGGTTTGGGGGTTAGGGCAGACCTCTCAGGCCACGGCAGGGGAGGGTAGCTCCAGACAGCACCATACGAAGTCTGCTGTGGTGCTTGCTGAGAACCAGTCCATCTTTCTCCCTCTCCTTCCTCACCAATAGAAGAGTGTAGTCCTCCTCCCCAGTACCACAAGAGGCCAGAGGGTAGCTTCTCAAAATATTCCTGGTTCTCTGGGAGGGAAACACAACACCGACAGACCATCAGACAACATGTAGTGTGGCTACACAGACTGGGCAGTACAGAACACAGGTGGCAAACTGCATTCCATAGAAGGTTTTCCTATGTTTAAACTGTAGAACCTCCCTTGACGTGATTGATCCATTAAGGTCACTGATTAGTTAGGCTGTCCAATCACCTTGTTTTCTAGGTCTTCATTAAAACACAAATGGAAAGGAGATAACAAAAAGCAGAGACATTATCAAGAGAAGAGGGTATCTGACAGGAAACAGAATAGAAGTACAAACCAAACTGTTCAGTGTTCTCATGATTGTGATTCATTGTGATTGGTTGTGATTGGTTGGTGTGATTGATTGTGATTGAATTGATGTGATTGGTTGTGATTGGTTGTGATTGGTTGTGATTGGTTGTGATTGATTGTGATTGGTTGTGATTGATTGTGATTGGTTGTGATTGGTTGTGATTGATTGTGATTGATTGTGATTGGTTGTGATTGGTTGTGATTGGTTGTGATTGGTTGTGATTGGTTGTGATTGGTTGTGTGCTGATCAGAACCAGCGGACCCTAATAACTCACGTGCAGATTTGGCCTTGATCTCTTTGCGAAGAGTTGGCACAGACATTGCTGTAGTGAGTGCAGATGTGATGTAAGCACCAAGCTGCTAACTGGTTAGCATTATGGAACTGGAAGAAAAACAAAAGAAGGGAAATACATTGAAACCTGCAGAACAATCATCCTATATTTAAACTGCAGAACAATCATCCTATATTTAAACTGCAGAACAATCATCCTATATTTAAACTGCAGAACAATCATCCTATATTTAAACCTGCAGAACAATCATCCTGTATTTAAACTGCAGAACAATCATCCTGTATTTAAACTGCAGAACAATCATCCTATATTTAACCTGCAGATCAATTTAAACTGCAGAACAATCATCCTATATTTAAACTGCAGATCAATCATCCTATATTTAAACTGCAGAACAATCATCCTATATTTAAACTGTAGAACAATCATCCTATATTTAAACTGCAGATCAATCATCCTATATTTAAACTGCAGAACAATCATCCTGTATTTAAACTGCAGAACAATCATCCTATATTTAAACTGTAGAACAATCATCCTATATTTAAACTGCAGAACAATCATCCTATATTTAAATTGAACAGAACAATCATCCTATATTTAAACTGTAGAACAATCATCCTATATTTAAACTGTAGAACAATCATCCTATATTTAAACTGTAGAACAATCATCCTATATTTAAACTGTAGAACAATCATCCTATATTTAAAACTGCAGAACAATCATCCTATATTTAAACTGCAGAACAATCATCCTATATTTAAACTGCAGAACAATCATCCTATATTTAAACTGTGAACAATCATCCTATATTTAAACTGCAGATCAATCATCCTATATTTAAACTGCAGATCAATCATCCTATATTTAAACTGCAGAACAATCATCCTGTATTTAAACTGTAGAACAATCATCCTATATTTAAACTGTAGAACAATCATCCTATATTTAAACTGCAGAACAATCATCCTATATTTAAACTGCAGAACAATCATCCTATATTTAAACTGTAGAACAATCATCCTATATTTAAACTGTAGAACAATCCCTATATTTAAACTGTAGAATAATCACCCTATATTTAAACTGCAGATCAATCATCCTATATTTAAACTGTAGAACAATCATCCTATATTTAAACTGTAGAACAATCATCCTATATTTAAACTGTAGAACAATCATCCTATATTTAAACTGCAGAACAATCATCCTATATTTAAACTGCAGAACAATCATCCTATATTTAAACTGCAGAACAATCATCCTATATTTAAACTGTAGAACAATCACCCTATATTTAAACTGTAGAACAATCATCCTATATTTAAACTGCAGAACAATCATCCTGTATTTAAACTGTAGAACAATCATCCTGTATTTAAACTGCAGAACAATCATCCTAGGTGAGTACTTCGATCTATATCCTGTTCTAGTAAACCATCCTGAGCCAGTACCAGACAGGTGAGTACCTCTCTGTCTATATCCTGTTCTAGTAAACCATCCTGAGCCAGTTCCAGACAGGTGAGTACCTCTCTGTCTATATCCTGTTCTAGTAAACCATCCTGAGCCAGTACCAGACAGGTGAGAACCTCTCTGTCTATATCCTGTTCTAGTAAACCAACCTGAGCCAGTTCCAGACAGGTGAGTACCTCTCTGTCTATATCCTGTTCTAGTAAACCATCCTGAGCCAGTTCCAGACAGGTGAGTACCTCTCTGTCTATATCCTGTTCTAGTAAACCATCCTGAGCCAGTTCCAGACAGGTACCTCTCTGTCTATATCCTGTTCTAGTAAACCAACCTGAGCCAGTTCCAGATATGTGAGTACTTCGCCGTCTATATCCTGTCCATCTTTGGAGGCTTTCACCAGCTCACTCACAGCATAGTGTTCTGTGGAGCAGACAGAGAACCTCTTCAGACAACCTTTATAATAAACTACACAGAGTTTCAGAACCAGAGTTGAAAGCAATATTCTATAGACGATGATTCACGGTCACAAGGCACCCAAGAAAAACAATACAGAAAGGGTTAAAAAGGGTTCACTCCAGCAGTATGCAATCCCAGCTACCGCAGCACTGTAGTTACAGTTTTAATACTGTAGTAATACTGTAACTACAATGACACAGGTACAACTATGAATCTCAGAATACTCTCCGGGGCCAGAGGACGTCTCCGGGGCCAGAGGACGTCTCCGGAGCCAGAGGACGTCTCCGGAGCCAGAGGACGTCTCCGGAGCCAGAGGACGTCTCCGGGGCCAGAGGACGTCTCCGGGGCCAGAGGACGTCTCCGGGGCAGAGGACGTCTCCGGAGGCAGAGGACGTCTCCGGAGGCAGAGGACGTCTCCGGAGGCAGAGGACGTCTCCGGAGGCAGAGGACGTCTCCGGAGGCAGAGGACGTCTCCGGGGCCAGAGGACGTCTCCGGAGCCAGAGGACGTCTCCGGAGCCAGAGGACGTCTCCGGGGCCAGAGGACGTCTCCGGGGCCAGAGGACGTCTCCGGAGCCAGAGGACGTCTCCGGAGCCAGAGGACGTCTCCGGAGCCAGAGGACGTCTCCGGAGCCAGAGGACGTCTCCGGAGCCAGAGGACGTCTCCGGAGCCAGAGGACGTCTCCGGAGCCAGAGGACGTCTCCGGGGCCAGAGGACGTCTCCGGAGCCAGAGGACGTCTCCGGAGCCAGAGGACGCTCTCCGGGCCAGAGGCGTCTCCGGAGGCAGAGGACGTCTCCGGGGGCAGAGGACGTCTCCGGAGCCAGAGGACGTCTCCGGAGGCAGGCAGAGGCGTCTCCGGAGGCAGAGGACGCGTCTCCGGAGGCAGAGGACGTCTCCGGAGGCAGAGGACGTCTCCGGAGGCAGAGGACGTCTCCGGAGGCAGAGGACGTCTCCGGAGGCAGAGGACGTCTCCGGAGGCAGAGGACGTCTCCGGAGCCAGAGGACGTCTCCGGAGCCAGAGGACGTCTCCGGAGCCAGAGGACGTCTCCGGAGCCAGAGGACGTCTCCGGAGCCAGAGGACGTCTCCGGGGCAGAGGACGTCTCCAACATGGCATCCTCGTCCCTTTTGACCAGAGCCTGTCTAGGGCACTATAAAGGGAATAGGGTCATTCTGGACACATCTCGTGTTGTTGATGTTTCCATTCTGTTTGGTATGTTGTTGTTGTTGTTGATGTTTCCATTCCGTTTGGTATGTTGTTGTTGTTGTTGATGTTTCCATTCTGTTTGGTATGTTGTTGTTATTGTTGATGTTTCCATTCTGTTTGGTATGTTGTTGTTGTTGTTGATGTTTCCATTCCGTTTGTTTTGTTGTATGTTTCCATTCTGTTATGTTGTTGTTGTTGTTGATGTTTCCATTCTGTTTGGTATGTTGTTGATGTTTCCATTCTGTTTGGCATGTTGTTGTTGTTGTTGATTGTTGTTGATGTTTCCATTCCGTTTGGTATGTTGTTGTTGTTGTTGATGTTTCCATTCCGTTTGGTATGTTGTTGTTGTTGTTGATGTTTCCATTCTGTTTGGTATGTTGTTGTTGTTGTTGATGTTTCCATTCCGTTTGGTATGTTGTTGTTGTTGTTGATGTTTCCATTCCGTTTGGTATGTTGTTGTTGTTGTTGATGTTTCCATTCCGTTTGGTATGTTGTTGTTGTTGTTGATGTTTCCATTCCGTTTGGTATGTTGTTGTTGTTGTTGATGTTTCCATTCCGTTTGGTATGTTGTTGTTGTTGTTGATGTTTCCATTCCGTTGTTGTTGTTGTTGTTGATGTTGTTTGTGTTGTTGTTGTTGTTGATGTTTCCATTCCGTTTGGTATGTTGTTGTTGTTGTTGATGTTTCCATTCTGTTTGGTATGTTGTTGTTGTTGTTGATGTTTCCATTCTGTTTGGTATGTTGTTGTTGTTGTTGATGTTTCCATTCTGTTTGGTATGTTGTTGTTGTTGTTGATGTTTCCATTCCGTTTGGTATGTTGTTGTTGTTGTTGATGTTTCCATTCTGTTTGGTATGTTGTTGTTGTTGTTGATGTTTCCATTCTGTTTGGTATGTTGTTGTTGTTGTTGATGTTTCCATTCTGTTTGGTATGTTGTTGTTGTTGTTGATGTTTCCATTCTGTTTGGTATGTTGTTGTTGTTGTTGTTGATGTTTCCATTCTGTTTGGTATGTTGTTGTTGTTGTTGTTGATGTTTCCATTCTGTTTGGTATGTTGTTGTTGTTGTTGTTGATGTTTCCATTCTGTTTGGTATGTTGTTGTTGTTGTTGTTGTTGATGTTTCCATTCTGTTTGGTATGTTGTTGTTGTTGTTGTTGTTGATGTTTCCATTCTGTTTGGTATGTTGTTGTTGTTGTTGATGTTGTCCATTCTGTTTGGTATGTTGTTGTTGTTGTTGATGTTTCCATTCTGTTTGGTATGTTGTTGTTTGTTGTTGTTTGTTTCCATTCTGTTTGGTATGTTGTTGTTTGTTGTTGATGTTTCCATTCTGTTTGGTATGTTGTTGTTGTTGTTGATGTTTCCATTCTGTTTGGTATGTTGTTGTTGTTGTTGATGTTTCCATTCTGTTTGGTATGTTGTTGTTGTTGATGTTTCATTCTGTTTGGTATGTTGTTGTTGTTGTTTTCCATTCTGTTTGGTATGTTGTTGTTTGTTGATGTTTCCATTCTGTTTGGTATGTTGTTGTTGTTGATGTTTCCATTCTGTTTGGTTGTTGTTGTTGTTGTTGATGTTTCCATTCTGTTTGGTGTTTCCATGTTGTTGTTGTTGTTGTTGATGTTTCCATTCCGTTTGGTATGTTGTTGTTGTTGTTGTTGTTGATGTTTCCATTCCGTTTGGTATGTTGTTGTTGTTGTTGTTGTTGATGTTTCCATTCCGTTTGGTATGTTGTTGTTGTTGTTGATGTTTTCCATTCTGTTTCCATTCCGTTTTGTTGGTTTCCATGTTGTTGTTGTTGTTGTTGATGTTTCCATTCTGTTTGGTATGTTGTTGTTGTTGTTGTTGATGTTTCCATTCCGTTTGGTATGTTGTTGTTGTTGTTGTTGATGTTTCCATTCCGTTTGGTATGTTGTTGTTGTTGATGTTTCCATTCCGTTTGGTATGTTGTTGTTGTTGTTGATGTTTCCATTCCGTTTGGTATGTTGTTGTTGTTGTTGATGTTTCCATTCTGTTTGGTATGTTGTTGTTGTTGTTGATGTTTCCATTCTGTTTGGTATGTTGTTGTTGTTGTTGATGTTTCCATTCCGTTTGGTATGTTGTTGTTGTTGTTGATGTTTCCATTCCGTTTGGTATGTTGTTGTTGTTGTTTCCATTGTTGATGTCCGTTGTTGTTGTTGTTGATGTTTCCATTCTGTTTGGTATGTTGTTGTTGTTGTTGATGTTTCCATTCTGTTTGGTATGTTGTTGTTGTTGTTGATGTTTTGTTGTTGATGTTTCATTCTGTTTGGTATGTTGTTGTTGTTGTTGTTGATGTTTCCATTCTGTTTGGTATGTTGTTGTTGTTGTTGTTGATGTTTCCATTCTGTTTGGTATGTTGTTGTTGTTGTTGATGTTTCCATTCTGTTTGGTATGTTGTTGTTGTTGTTGATGTTTCCATTCCGTTTGGTATGTTGTTGTTGTTGTTGATGTTTCCATTCCGTTTGGTATGTTGTTGTTGTTGTTGATGTTTCCATTCCGTTTGGTATGTTGTTGTTGTTGTTGTTGATGTTTCCATTCTGTTTGGTATGTTGTTGTTGTTGTTGTTGATGTTTCCATTCTGTTTGGTATGTTGTTGTTGTTGATGTTTCCATTCTGTTTGGTATGTTGTTGTTGTTGTTGATGTTTCCATTCTGTTTGGTATGTTGTTGTTGTTGATGTTTCCATTCTGTTTGGTATGTTGTTGTTGTTGATGTTTCCATTCCGTTTGGTATGTTGTTGTTGTTGTTGATGTTTCCATTCCGTTTGGTATGTTGTTGTTGTTGTTGATGTTTCCATTCCGTTTGGTATGTTGTTGTTGTTGTTGATGTTTCCATTCCGTTTGGTATGTTGTTGTTGTTGTTGTTGTTGATGTTTCCATTCCGTTTGGTATGTTGTTGTTGTTGTTGATGTTTCCATTCCGTTTGGTATGTTGTTGTTGTTGTTGATGTTTCCATTCCGTTTGGTATGTTGTTGTTGTTGTTGTTTTCCATTCTGTTGATGTTTCCATTCTGGTTTTGGTTGTTGTTGTTGTTGATGTTTCCATTCCGTTTGGTATGTTGTTGTTGTTGTTGTTGTTGATGTTTCCATTCCGTTTGTTGATGTTTCCATGTTGTTGTTGTTGTTGATGTTTCCATTCCGTTTGGTATGTTGTTGTTGTTGTTGTTGATGTTTCCATTCCGTTTGGTATGTTGTTGTTGTTGTTGTTGATGTTTCCATTCCGTTTGGTATGTTGTTGTTGTTGTTGTTGATGTTTCCATTCCGCTTTGGTATGTTGTTGTATGTTTCCATTCCGTTTGGTATGTTGTTGTTGTTGTTGATGTTTCCATTCCGTTTGGTATGTTGTTGTTGTTGTTGATGTTTCCATTCCGTTTGGTATGTTGTTGTTGTTGTTGATGTTTCCATTCTGTTTGGTATGTTGTTGTTGTTGTTGATGTTTCCATTCTGTTTGGTATGTTGTTGTTGTTGTTGATGTTTCCATTCTGTTTGGTATGTTGTTGTTGTTGATGTTTCCATTCTGTTTGGTATGTTGTTGTTGTTGATGTTTCCATTCTGTTTGGTATGTTGTTGTTGTTGTTGATGTTTCCATTCTGTTTGGTATGTTGTTGTTGTTGTTGATGTTTCCATTCCGTTTGGTATGTTGTTGTTGTTGTTGATGTTTCCATTCTGTTTGGTATGTTGTTGTTGTTGTTGATGTTTCCATTCTTTGTTTGGTATGTTTCCATTCCGTTGTTGTTGTTGATGTTTCCATTCTGTTTGGTATGTTGTTGTTGTTGATGTTTCCATTCTGTTTGGTATGTTGTTGTTGTTGTTGATGTTTCCATTCTGTTTGGTATGTTGTTGTTGTTGATTCTGTTTGGTATGTTGTTGTTGTTGTTGATGTTTCCATTCTGTTTGGTATGTTGTTGTTGTTGTTGATGTTTCCATTCTGTTTGGTATGTTGTTGTTGTTGATGATGTTTCCATTCTGTTTGGTATGTTGTTGTTGTTGTTGATGTTTCCATTCTTTGTTTGGTATGTTTCCATTCTGTTGGTTGTTGTTGATGTTTCCATTCCGTTTGGTATGTTGTTGTTGTTGTTGATGTTTCCATTCTGTTTGGTATGTTGTTGTTGTTGTTGATGTTTCCATTCTGTTTGGTATGTTGTTGTTGTTGTTGATGTTTCCATTCTGTTTGGTATGTTGTTGTTGTGTTTCCATTCTGTTTGGTATGTTGTTGTTGTTGTTGATGTGTTTCCATTCTGTTTGGTATGTTGTTGTTGTTGTTGTTGATGTTTCCATTCTGTTTGGTATGTTGTTGTTGTTGTTGATGTTTCCATTCCGTTTGGTATGTTGTTGTTGTTGATGTTTCCATTCTGTTTGGTATGTTGTTGTTGTTGTTGATGTTTCCATTCTGTTTGGTATGTTGTTGTTGTTGTTGATGTTTCCATTCTGTTTGGTATGTTGTTGTTGTTGATGTTTCCATTCTGTTTGGTATGTTGTTGTTGTTGTTGATGTTTCCATTCTGTTTGGTATGTTGTTGTTGTTGTTGATGTTTCCATTCTGTTTGGTATGTTGTTGTTGTTGATGTTTCCATTCTGTTTGGTATGTTGTTGTTGTTGTTGATGTTTCCATTCTGTTTGGTATGTTGTTGTTGTTGTTGATGTTTCCATTCTGTTTGGTATGTTGTTGTTGTTGTTGATGTTTCCATTCTGTTTGGTATGTTGTTGTTGTTGTTGATGTTTCCATTCTGTTTGGTATGTTGTTGTTGTTGTTGATGTTTCCATTCTGTTTGGTATGTTGTTGTTGTTGTTGATGTTTCCATTCTGTTTGGTATGTTGTTGTTGTTGTTGATGTTTCCATTCTGTTTGGTATGTTGTTGTTGTTGATGTTTCCATTCTGTTTGGTATGTTGTTGTTGTTGTGATGTTTCCATTCTGTTTGGTATGTTGTTGTTGTTGTTGACCATTCTGTTTGGTATGTTGTTGTTGTTGTCCTGATGTTTCCATTCAGCCAGTGTCCTGATCGACCCCGCTCCTATGTTGTTGTTGTTGTTGAGCCATTCTGTTTGTGTCCTTGTTGTTGATGTTTCCATTCTGCTCCCCAGCCATTCTGTTTGGTCCCCTGTTGTTGTTGACCCTGCTTCCTCAGCCAGTGTCCTGATGTTGATGTTGCATTCCTCAGCCAGTGTGTCCTGATCGACCCCGCTCCCCAGCCAGTTGTGTCCTGTTTGATGTTGTTGTTGTTGTTTCCATTCCAGCCATGTTGTCCTGATGACCCCGCCGTTCAGCCAGTTGTCCTGTTTGGTATGTTGTTGCCGTTGTTGAGTTTCCATTCTGTTTGGTGTCCGGATGATGTTTCCTCCCCAGCCAGTGTCCTGATGTTGGCCCGCTCCTCAGCCAGTGTCCTGATCGACCCCGTTTCCATCAGCCAGTGTGTCCTGATCGACCCCTGTTTGGTCAGTTGTTGTGTCCTGATGACCCCGCTCCTCAGCCAGTGTGTCCTGATTGGTACCCCGCTCCTCAGCCAGTTTGGTGTCCTGATGTTGACCCTGCTCCCCAGCCAGTGTGTCCTGATCGACCCCGCTCCTCAGCCAGTGTCCTGATCGACCCCGCTCCTCAGCCAGTGTGTCCTGATCGACCCCGCTCCTCAGCCAGTGTCCTGATCGACCCTGCTCCCAGCCAGTGTGTCCTGATCGACCCTGCTCCTCAGCCAGTGTGTCCTGATCGACCCCGCTCCCAGCCAGTGTCCCCTGATCGACCCCGCTCCTCAGCCAGTGTCCTGATCGACCCCGCTCCTCAGCCAGTGTGTCCTGATCGACCCCGCTCCTCAGCCAGTGTGTCCGGATCGACCCCCTCCCCAGCCAGTGTCCTGATCGACCCCGCTCCCAGCCAGTGTCCTGATCGACCCCGCTCCTCAGCCAGTGTGTCCTGATCGACCCCGCTCCCAGCCAGTGTGTCCTGATCGACCCCGCTCCTCAGCCAGTGTGTCCTGATCGACCCCGCTCCTCAGCCAGTGTCCTGATCGACCCCGCTCCTCAGCCAGTGTGTCCTGATCGACCCTGCTCCCCAGCCAGTGTCCTGATCGACCCCGCTCCTCAGCCAGTGTCCTGATCGACCCCAGCCAGTGTGTCCTGATCGACCCTGCTCCCCAGCCAGTGTGTCCTGATCGACCCCGCTCCCCAGCCAGTGTCCTGATCGACCCCGCTCCCCAGCCAGTGTCCTGATCGACCCCGCTCCCCAGCCAGTGTGTCCTGATCGACCCCGCTCCTCAGCCAGTGTGTCCTGATCGACCCCCTCCTCAGCCAGTGTCCCCTGATCGACCCCGCTCCTCAGCCAGTGTGTCCTGATCGACCCCCGCTCCTCAGCCAGTGTGTCCTGATCGACCCTGCTCCCCAGCCAGTGTCCTGATCGACCCCGCTCCTCAGCCAGTGTGTCCTGATCGACCCTGCTCCTCAGCCAGTGTCCTGATCGACCCTGCTCCCCAGCCAGTGTGTCCTGATCGACCCCGCTCCCAGCCAGTGTGTCCTGATCGACCCCGCTCCTCAGCCAGTGTGTCCTGATCGACCCTGCTCCTCAGCCAGTGTCCTGATCGACCCCGCTCCTCAGCCAGTGTGTCCTGATCGACCCCGCTCCCCAGCCAGTGTGTCCTGATCGACCCCGCTCCCCAGCCAGTGTCCTGATCGACCCCGCTCCTCAGCCAGTGTGTCCTGATCGACCCCGCTCCTCAGCCAGTGTCCTGATCGACCCTGCTCCTCAGCCAGTGTCCTGATCGACCCCGCTCCTCAGCCAGTGTCCTGATCGACCCCGCTCCTCAGCCAGTGTGTCCTGATCGACCCCGCTCCTCAGCCAGTGTCCTGATTGACCCCGCTCCCCAGCCAGTGTCCTGATCGACCCCGCTCCCCAGCCAGTGTCCTGATGGACCCCGCTCCTCAGCCAGTGTCCTGATCGACCCTGCACCTCAGCCAGTGTGTCCTGATCGACCCCGCTCCCCAGCCAGTGTCCTGATCGACCCTGCTCCTCAGCCAGTGTGTCCTGATCGACCCCGCTCCCAGCCAGTGTCCCCTGATCGACCCCGCTCCCAGCCAGTGTCCCCCTGATCGACCCTGCTCCCAGCCAGTGTCCTGATCGACCCTGCTCCTCAGCCAGTGTGTCCTGATCGACCCCGCTCCTCAGCCAGTGTCCTGATCGACCCTGCTCCTCAGCCAGTGTCCTGATCGACCCTGCTCCCAGCCAGTGTCCCCTGATCGACCCTGCTCCCCAGCCAGTGTCCTGATCGACCCTGCTCCTCAGCCAGTGTGTCCTGATCGACCCTGCTCCTCAGCCAGTGTCCTGATCGACCCCGCTCCTCAGCCAGTGTCCTGATCGACCCCGCTCCTCAGCCAGTGTCCTGATCGACCCTGCTCCTCAGCCAGTGTGTCCTGATCGACCCTGCTCCTCAGCCAGTGTCCTGATCGACCCCGCTCCCCAGCCAGTGTCCTGATCGACCCCGCTCCTCAGCCAGTGTGTCCTGATCGTCTAGCCCCTCAGCCAGTGTCCTGATCGACCCCGCCTCCTCAGCCAGTGTCCTGATCGACCCCGCTCCCCAGCCAGTGTCCTGATCGACCCCGCTCCTGTGTCAGCCAGTGCCAGTGTCCTGATCGACCCCGCTCCTCAGCCAGTGTCCTGATCGACCCCGCTCCTCAGCCAGTGTCCTGATCGACCCCGCTCCTCAGCCAGTGTCCCCTGATCGACCCCGCTCCTCAGCCAGTGTCCCCTGATCGACCCCGCTCCTCAGCCAGTGTGTCCTGATTGACCCTGCTCCTCAGCCAGTGTCCTGATCGACCCTGCTCCTCAGCCAGTGTCCTGATCGACCCCGCTCCTCAGCCAGTGTCCTGATCGACCCTGCTCCTCAGCCAGTGTGTCCTGATCGACCCCGCTCCCCAGCCAGTGTGTCCTGATCGACCCCGCTCCTCAGCCAGTGTGTCCTGATCGACCCCGCTCCTCAGCCAGTGTCCTGATCGACCCTGCTCCTCAGCCAGTGTCCTGATCGACCCCGCCTCCTCAGCCAGTGGATTTCTGAATAAACAAATTGTGATGCACTGCAGCGATGTTATCTCCCATTGACATTACATGGGGATATTGAATGCTATGTAACTGAAGGTCTAGAACTAGAACAATATTCTACAGTCTAAAAGCCCAAATCTCGAAACAGATGGCTCTGGGCAGAGCAGACTGCTGATGGATCAAGCACCTGTGAGGGCGGTCAGTCTGGGGAGACAGTCTTAACCAGGGTTATGGTTAGTACCTGTCAGAGCAGTCAGTCTGGGGAGACAGTCTGTTAACCAGGGTTATGGTTAGTACCTGTCAGAGCAGTCAGTCTGGGAAGACAGTCTGTTAGCCAGGGTTATGGTTAGTACCTGTCAGAGCAGTCAGTCTGGGGAGACAGAGTCTGTTAGCCAGGGTTAGTACCTGTCAGAGCAGTCAGTCTGGGGAGACAGAGTCTGTTAGCCAGGGCCGTCAGCTCCATAGGGTCCAGCTCTGCCATGGGACAAAGCTGATTGGTGTAGAGATACTCCAGAACAGCCTGCATACACACCCTGCTGGTGCCTGGGAACGAGACCTAAACACACAGATACACACAGACACACACGCAGGCAGACACAGACACACACAGGAAAGAACAGAGACAAATCATTTGACAACATCTAAATGTCCTGTTTCAATGTCAGTAAAGACCAACATTAGAGACTACAGGGGCTCTGTAAAGACTACAGAGGCCCTGTGAAGACTAGCAGCAGACTACAGAGGTTCTGTAAAGACTAGCAGCAGACTAGAGGCTCTGTAAAAACTAGGACACCCGGTAGTAGCTTTCTACCACACTAAAATAAAGATGTCCCCATGGTTATGAAGAGAGACGTAGTGTTAGACTGTTAGCCTGCTGGTCTGCCTGTTAGCCTGCTGGTCTGCCGGTTAGCCTGCTGGTCTGCCTGTTAGCCTGCTGGTCTGCCTGTTAGCCTGCTGGTCTGCCTGCCTGAGAGCAGTGAAACAGAACAGGACTCTGTGTTCAGACAGTGTCCTTGTCCTAACGGCTATTTAAAGATCTCTGAATGACGTCTATTTTTACTCGTTACTCTGATGAACCTGTCATGTCACTGTTCCTACTGCTACCTGGGGTTTAATAAATGAACTGGAGATAACATCCCATATTCCCTATGGATCCTGGTCAACATCCCATATCCCCTATGGATCCTGGTCAACTGGAGACAACATCCCATATCCCTATGGATCCTGGTCAACTGGAGACAACATCCTATATCCCTATGGATCTGGTCAACTGGAGACAACATCCCATATTCCCTAGGATCCTGGTCAACATCTCATATCTCTATGGATGCTGGTCAACGGGAGACAACATCCCATATCCCCTATGGATCCTGGTCAACTGGAGACAATATCCCATATTCCCTATGGATCCTGGTCAACATCCCATATCCCTATGGATCTGGTCAACATCACATATCCCTATGGATCCTGGTCAACATCCTATATCCCCTATGGATCCTGGTCAACATCCTATATCCCCTATGGATCCTGGTCAACATCCCATATCCCCTATGGATCCTGGTCAACATCCCATATCCCCTATGGATGCTGGTCAACTGGAGACAACATCCCATATCCCCTATGGATCCTGGTCAACTGGAGACAACATCCCATATCCCCTATGGATCCTGGTCAACATCCCATATCCCCTATGGATCCTGTTCAACTGGAGACAACATCCCATATTCCCTATGGATCCTGGTCAACATCCCATATCCCCTATGGATCCTGGTCAACTGGAGACAACATCCCATATCCCCTATGGATCCTGGTCAACTGGAGACAACATCCCATATGGATCCTGGTCAATCTGGAGACAACATCCCATATTCCCTATGGATCCTGGTCAACATCCCATATCCCTATGGATCCTGTTCAACTGGAGACAACATCCCATATTCCCTATGGATCCTGGTCAACATCCCATATCCCCTATGGATCTTGGTCAACTGGAGACAACATCCCATATCCCCTATGGATCCTGGTCAACTGGAGACAACATCCCATATGGATCCTGGTCAACTGGAGACAACATCCCATATTCCCTATGGATCCTGGTCAACATCCCATATCCCCTATGGATCCTGTTCAACTGGAGACAACATCCCATATTCCCTATGGATCCTGGTCAACATCCCATATCCCCTATGGATCCTGGTCAACATCCCATATTCCCTATGGATCTGGTCAACATCCCATATTCCTATGGATCTGGTCAACATCCCATATGGATCCTGGTCAACATCCCATATGGATCCTGGTCAACTGGAGACAACATCCCATATTCCCTATGGATCCTGGTCAACATCCCATATTCCCTATGGATCCTGGTCAACATCCCATATTCCCCTATGGATCCTGGTCAACTGGAGACAACATCCCATATTCCCTATGGATCCTGGTCAACATCCCATATTCCCTATGGATCCTGGTCAACATCCCATATCCCTATGGATCCTGGTCAACATCCCATATCCCCTATGGATCCTGGTCAACATCCCATTTCCCCCTATGGATCCTGGTCAACATCCCATATCCCCTATGGATCCTGGTCAACATCCCATATTCCCTATGGATCCTGGTCAACATCCCATATTCCCTATGGATCCTGGTCAACATCCCATATTCCCTATGGATCTGGTCAACATCCCATATTCCCTATGGATCCTGGTCAACATCCCATATTCCCTATGGATCCTGGTCAACATCCCATATTCCCTATGGATCTGGTCAACATCCCATATTCCCTATGGATCCTGGTCAACTGGAGACAACATCCCATATTCCCTATGGATCCTGGTCAACATCCCATATTCCCTATGGATCCTGGTCAACATCCCATATTCCTATGGATCCTGGTCAACATCCCATATTCCCTATGGATCCTGGTCAACTGGAGACAACATCCCATATCCCCTATGGATCCTGGTCAGCTGGAGACAACATCCCATATCCCTTATGGATCCTGGTCAACATCCCATATCCCCTATGGATCCTGGTCAACATCCCATATCCCCTATGGATCCTGGTCAACATCCCATATTCCTATGGATCCTGGTCAACATCCCATATTCCCTATGGATCCTGGTCAACATCCCATATTCCCTATGGATCCTGGTCAACATCCCGTATTCCCTATGGATCCTGGTCAACATCCCATATTCCTATGGATCCTGGTCAACATCCCATATTCCCTATGGATCCTGGTCAACATCCCCTATTCCCTATGGATCCTGGTCAACATCCCATATTCCCTATGGATCCTGGTCAACTGGAGACAACATCCCATATTCCCTATGGATCCTGGTCAACTGGAGACAACATCCCATATGGATCCTGGTCAACATCCCATATTCTATGGATCCTGGTCAACTGGAGACAACATCCCATATCCCCTATGGATCTGGTCAACATCCCATATTCCCTATGGATCCTGGTCAACTGGAGACAACATCCCATATGGATCCTGGTCAACATCCCATATCCCTATGGATCCTGGTCAACATCCCATATTCCCTATGGATCCTGGTCAACATCCCATATTCCCTATGGATCCTGGTTAACTGGAGACAACATCCCATATTCCCTATGGATCCTGGTCAACAACCCATATCCCCCTATGGATCCTGGTCAACATCCCATATCCCCTATGGATCCTGGTCAACATCCCATATCGCCTATGTATCCTGGTCAAAATCCCACATTCCCTATGTATCCTGGTCAACTGAAGACAACATCCCTATGGATCCTGGTCAACATCCCATATCCCCTATGGATCCTGGTCAACATCCCATATCCCCTATGGATCTGGTCAACATCCCATATGGACCCTGGTCAACATCCCTATCCCTATGGATCCTGGTCAACATCCCATATCCCCTATGGATCCTGGTCAACATCCCATATGGATCCTGGTCAACATCCCATATGGATCCTGGTCAACATCCCATATGGATCCTGGTCAACATCCCATATTCCCTATGGATCCGGTCAACATCCCATATTCCCTATGGATCTGGTCAACATCCCATATTCCCTATGGATCCTGGTCAACATCCCATATTCCCTATGGATCCTGGTCAACAGCCCATATTCCCTATGGATCCTGGTCAAAATCCTATATCTCCTATGGATCCTGGTCAACATCCCATATCCCCTATGGATCCTGGTCAACATCCCATATCCCCTATGGGATCCTGGTCAACATCTCATATTCCCTATGGATCCTGGTCAACATCCCATATTCCCTATGGATCCTGGTCAACATCCCATATTCCCTATGGATCCTGGTCAACATCCCATATTCCCTATGGATCCTGGTCAACATCCCATATTCCCTATGGATCTTGGTCAACTGAGACAACATCCCATATTCCCTATGGATCCTGGTCAACTGGAGACAACATCCCATATGGATCCTGGTCAACATCCCATATTCCCTATGGATCCTGGTTAACTGGAGACAACATCTCATATCCCCTATGGATCCTGGTCAACATCCCATATTCCTATGGATCCTGGTCAACTGGAGACAACATCCCATATCCCTATGGATCCTGGTCAACATCCCATATTCCCTATGGATCCTGGTCAACTGGAGACAACATCCTATATCCCTATGGATCCTGGTCAACATCCCATATCCCCTATGGATCCTGGTCAACATCCCATATCCCCTATGGATCCTGGTCAACATCCCATATCCCCTATGGATCCTGGTCAACATCCCATATCCCCTATGGATCTGGTCAACATCCCATATCCCCTATGGATCCTGGTCAACATCCCATATTCCTATGGATCCTGGTCAACATCCCATATTCCCTATGGATCCTGGTCAACATCCCATATTCCCTATGGATCCTGGTCAACATCCCATATTCCCTATGGATCCTGGTCAACATCCTATATTTTCCTTTGGTGGATCCTGGTCAACATCCCATATTCCCTATGGATCTCTGGTCAACTGGAGACAACATCCCATATTCCCTATGGATCCTGGTCAACATCCCATATTCCCTATGGATCCTGGTCAATATCCTATATTCCCTATGGATCCTGGTCAACATCCTATATTCCCTCCTGGTCAATATCCTATATTTCCTATGGATCCTGGTCAATTGGAGACAACATCTCCATATCCCTATGGATCCTGGTCAGCTGAGACTTCCCATATCCCTTATGGATTCTGGTCAATATCCTATATCTCTATGGATCCTGGTCAACATCCCATATTCCTATGGATCGGTCAACATCTCATATTTCCCTATGGATTCCTGGTCAACATCCTATATTCCCTATGGATCCTGGTCAATATCCCATATTCCCTATGGATCCTGGTCAACTCCTGTATTCCCTATGGATCCTGGTCAAATATCCCTATTCCCTATGGATCCTGGTCAATATCCCATATTCCCTATGGATCCTGGTCAACATCTCCTATTCCCTATGGATCCTGGTCAACATCCCATATTCCCTATGGATCCTGGTCAACTGGAGACAACATCCCATATTCCCTATGGATCCTGGTCAACTGGAGACAAATATCCCATATGGATCTGGTCAACCCCATATTCCCTATGGATCCTGGTGGAGACAACATCCATATATCCCTATGGATCCTGGTCAACATCCCATATTCCCTATGGATCCTGGTCAACTGGAGACAATATCCCATATGGGATCCTGGTCATCTCATATCCCTATGGATCCTGGTCAACATCCTATATTCCCTATGGATTCTGGTCAAAATCCCATATTCCCTATGGATCCTGGTTAACTGGAGACAATATCCCATATTCCCTATGGATCCTGGTCCTATATCATGGATCCTGGCTAACATCTCTATATCCCCTATGGATTCTGGTCAACATCCCATATCCCCTATGTATCCTGGTCAAAATCCCACATTCCCTATGTATCCTGGTTGGAACTGGAGACAACATCCCTATGGATCCTGGTCAACATCCCATATCCCCTATGGATCCTGGTCAACATCCCATATCCCCTATGGATCCTGGTCAACATCCCATATCCCTATGGATCCTGGTCAACATCCCATATCCTATGGATCCTGGTCAACATCCCATATCCCTATGGATCCTGGTCAACATCCCATATGGATCCTGGTCAACATCCTGTATGGGATCTCAACATCCTATATGGATCCTGGTCAACATCCTATATCTCCTATGGATTCAAGTCAATATCCCATATTCCCTATGGATCCTGGTCAACATCTCATATTCTCTAGATCCTGGTCCATCCCATATTCCCTATGGATCCTGGTCAACAGCCCATATTCCCTATGGATCCTGGTCAAAATCCCATATCCCCTATGGATCCTGGTCAACATCCCATATCCCCTGGATCCTGGTCAACATCCCATATCCCTGGATCCTGGTCAACATCCCATATTCCCTATGGATCCTGGTCAACATCCCATATTCCCTATGGATCCTGGTCAACTCCCATATTCCCTATGGATCCTGGTCAACATCCCATATTCCCCTATGGATCCTGGTCAACATCCCATATTCCCTATGGATCCTGGTCAACTGGAGACAACATCCCATATTCCCTATGGATCCTGGTCAACTGGAGACAACATCCCATATGGATCCTGGTCAACAGCCCATATTCCCTATGGATCCTGGTCTGGAGACAACATCCTATATCCCCTATGGATCCTGGTCAACATCCCATATTCCTATGGATCCTGGTCAACTGGAGACAACATCCCATATCCACTATGGATCCTGGTCAACATCCCATATTCCCTATGGATCCTGGTCAACTGGAGACAACATCCCATATTCCCTATGGATCCTGGTCAACTGGAGACAACATCCCATATTCCCTATGGATCTGGTCAACATCCCATATCCCCTATGGATCCTGGTCAACATCCCATATCCCTATGGATCCTGGTCAACATCCCATATCCCCCTATGGATCCTGGTCAACATCCTATATTCCTGTATGGATTCCTGGTAACATCCCATATTCCCTATGGATCCTGGTCAACATCCCATATTCCCTATGGATCCTGGTCAACATCCCATATTCCCTATGGATCCTGGTCAACATCCCATATTCTATGGATCCTGGTCAACATCCCATATTCCCTATGGATCCTGGTCAACATCCCATATTCCCTATGGATCCTGGTCAACTGGAGACAACATCCTATATTCCCTATGGATCCTGGTCAACATCCCATATTCCCTATGGATCCTGGTCAACATCATATTCCTATGGATCCTGGTCAACATCCCATATTCCTATGGATCCTGGTCAACTGGAGACAACATCCCATATCTGGATCCTGGTCAGCTGGAGACAAATATCCCATATCCCTTATGGATCCTGGTCAACATCCACATATCCCTATGGATCCTGGTCAACATCCCATATCCCTATGGATCCTGGTCAACATCCCATATTCCCTATGGATCTGGTCAACATCCCATATTCCCTATGGATCTGGTCAACATCCCATATTCCCTATGTCCCAACATCCCCGTATTCCCTATGGATCTGGTCAAC
Organism: Oncorhynchus keta; assembly: GCF_023373465.1. NCBI lineage: Eukaryota > Metazoa > Chordata > Actinopteri > Salmoniformes > Salmonidae > Oncorhynchus > Oncorhynchus keta. Next base: position 3,749 of record NW_026278079.1, on the reverse strand, counting down.
ATCCCATATTCCCTGGATCCTGGTCAACATCCCATATTCTCCGGATCTGGTCAACATCCCCTATTCCCTATGGATCTGGTCAACATCCCATATTCCCTATGGATCCTGGTCAAGACAACATCCCATATTCCCTATGGATCCTGGTCAACTGGAGACAACATCCCATATGGATCCTGGTCAACATCCCATATTCCTATGGATCTGGTCAACTGGAGACAACATCCCATATCCCCTATGGATCCTGGTCAACATCCCATATTCCCTATGGATCCTGGTCAACTGGAGACAACATCCCATATGGATCCTGGTCATCCACTATCTATGGATCCTGGTCATCCCATATTCCCTATGGATCCTGGTCAACATCCCATATTCCCTATGGATCCTGGTTAACTGGAGACAACATCCCATATTCCCTATGGATCCTGGTCAACAACCCATATCCCCTATGGATCCTGGTCAACATCCCATATCCCCTATGGATCCTGGTCAACATCCCATATCCCTATGTATCCTGGTCAAAATCCCACATTCCCTATGGATCCTGGTCAACTGGAGACAACATCCCTATGGATCCTGGTCAACATCCTATATCCCCTATGGATCCTGGTCAACATCCCATATCCCCTATGGATCCTGGTCAACATCCCATATCCCCTGGACCCTGGTCAACATCCCATATCCCCTATGGATCCTGGTCAACATCCCATATCCCTATGGATCCTGGTCAACATCCCATATGGATCCTGGTCAACATCCCATATGGATCCTGGTCAACATCCCATATGGATCCTGGTCAACATCCCATATTCCCTATGGATCCGGTCAACATCCCATATTCCCTATGGATCCTGGTCAACATCCCATATTTCCCTATGGATCCTGGTCAACATCCCATATTCCCTATGGATCTGGTCAGCAACCATATTCCCTATGGATCTGGTCAAATCCCCATATCTCCTTGGATCTCTGGTCAAAATCCCATATCTCTATGGATCCTGGTCAACATCCCATATCCCCTATGGATTCTGGTCAACATCTCATATCCCTATGGATCCTGGTCAACATCCCATATTCCCTATGGATCCTGGTCAACATCCCATATTCCCTATGGGATCTGGTCAACATCCCATATTCCCTATGGATCCTGGTCAACATCCCATATTCCCTATGGATCTTGGTCAACTGGAGACAACATCCCATATTCCCTATGGGATCCTGGTCAACTGGAGACAACATCTCATATGGATCCTGGTCAACATCCCATATTCCCTATGGATCTGGTTACTGGAGACAACATCCCATATCCCCCTATGGATCTGGTCAGCATCCCATATTCCCTATGGATCTGGTCAACTGGAGACAACATCCCATATCCCCTATGCGGATCCTGGTCAACATCCCATATCCCCTATGTATCCTGGTCAAAATCCCATATTCCCTATGTATCCCGGTCAACTGGAGACAACATCCTATGGATCCTGGTCAACATTCCATATCCCCTATGGATCCTGGTCAACATCCCATATTCCCTATGGATCCTGGTCAACATCCCATATTCCCTATGGATCCTGGTCAACATCCCATATCCCCTATGGATCCTGGTCAACTGGATCCCATATCCCCTATGGATCCTGGTCAACTCCCATATCCCCTATGGATCCTGGTCAACATCCCATATCCCCTATGGATCCTGGTCAACATCCCATATCCCCTATGGATCCTGGTCAGCATCCCATATTCCCCTATGGATCCTGGTCAACATCCCATATCCCCTATGGATCCTGGTCAACATCCCATATTCCCTATGGATCACTGGTCAACTGATCCCATATCCCTATGGATCTGGTCAACATCCCATATTCCCTATGGTTCCTGGTCAACTGGAGACAACATCCCATATTCCCTATGGATCCTGGTCAACTCCCATATTCCCTATGGATCCTGGTCAACTGGAGACAATCATATCCCTATGGATCTGGTCAGCATCCCATATCCCCTATGGATCCTGGTCAACATCCCATATTCCCTATGGATCCTGGTCAACATCCTATGTCCCATGGATCTGGTCAGGAGACAACATCCCATATCTCTATGGATCCTGGTCAGCTGGAGACAACATCCCATACATGGATCTGGTCAACATCCCATGGATCTGGTCAGCATCCCATATGGATCCTGGTCAGCATTCCATATTCCCTGGATCCTGGTAAACATGGCATATTCCTATGGATCCTGGTAAACATCCCGTATTCCCTATGGATCCTGGTCAACATCCCATATTCCCTATGGATCCTGGTCAACATCCCATATTCCCTATGGATCCTGGTCAACATCCCTATTCCCTATGGATCCTGGTCAACATCCCATATTCCCTATGGATCCTGGTCAACTGGAGACAACATCCCATATTCCCTATGGATCCTGGTCAACTGGAGACAACATCCCATATGGATCCTGGTCAACATCCCATATTCCCTATGGATCCTGGTCAACATCCCATATCCCCTATGGATCCTGGTCAACATTCCCTATGGATCCTGGTCAACATTCCATATTCCCTATGGATCCTGGTCAACATCGCATATTCCCTATGGATCCTGGTCAACATTCCATATTCCCTATGGATCCTGGTCAACATCCCATATGGATCCTGTTCAACATCCCATATGGATCCTGGTCAACATCCCATATGGATCCTGGTCAACATCCCATATGGATCCTGGTCAACATCCCTCATGGATCCTGGTCAACATCCCATATGGATCCTGGTCAACATCCCATATGGATCCTGGTCAACATCCCATATCCCCTATGGATCCTGGTCAACATCCCATATCCCCTATGGATCCTGGTCAACATCCCATATCCCCTATGGATCCTGGTCAACATCCCATATCCCCTATGGATCCTGGTCAACATCCCATATCCCCTATGGATCCTGGTCAACATCCCATATCCCCTATGGATCCTGGTCAACATCCCATATCCCCTATGGATCCTGGTCAACATCCCATATCCCCTATTGATCCTGGTCAACATCCCATATCCCCTATGGATCCTGGTCAACATCCCATATTCCCTATGGATCCTGGTCAATATCCCATATTCCCTATGGATCCTGGTCAACTGGAGACAACATCCCATATCCCCTATGGATCCTGGTCAACATCCCATATGGATCCTGGTCAACATCCCATATTCCCTATGGATCCTGGTCAACTGGAGACAACATCCCCTATGGATCCTGGTCAACATTCCATATCCCTATGGATCCTGGTCAACATCCCATATTCCCTATGGATCCTGGTCAACTGGAGACAACATCCCCTATGGATCCTGGTCAACATTCCATATCCCCTATGGATCCGGGTCAACATCCCATATTCCCTATGTATCCTGGTCAACTGGAGACAACATCCCCTATGGATCCTGGTCAACATCCCATATTCCCTATGGATCCTGGTCAACATCCCATATTCCCTATGGATCCTGGTCAACATCCCATATTCCCTATGGATCCTGGTCAACATCCCATATCCCCTATGGATCCTGGTCAACATCCCATATCCCCTATGGATCCTGGTCAACTGGAGACAACATCCCATTCCCTATATTCCCTATGGATCCTGGTCAACATCCCATATTCCCTATGGATCCTGGTCAACTGGAGACAACATCCCATATTCCCTATGGATCCTGGTCAACATCCCATATTCCCTATGGATCCTGGTCAACATCCCATATCC